>NC_142523.1:22384119-22544119 GCF_964205215.1 Stylophora pistillata
TTGCCTGTCCAGGCCTCCGCCTTTGGTTTTTGGCGCCCTTTCTGGTCACGTGACCATGTTAGTTAAGCGGTAGTGTGGTCGACTAGCGATTCACAGTTGGATATTTTAGATCGTTTTGGGCGCTCGTTTAGCGTATTTTTTCCAGAATTTATTGTATTTCAAGGCTGGACAAGGTTAGATTTCATCTGTTTTCAATTTTTGCTGCCTTTTTGTGATTTGTATTTGCTTTAAATTCGATTTTATTTACGACATCGATCGTCACCCTAATTAATCTTTTCTGTTTGTATTGTTTTCCTTTATTTCTTTAGTTTTACGACTTTGTTTGAGTCAGTAAATTCACCAGCCATAACTGCATCGGTTTGTTTGATCGTTTGTGGTTACACATACTTATACACACATACAGATATACATACATACCTACATACATACTTACATACATACATACATACAAGTTACCTTGTAGTGGAAAGTTTACCAGAAGAGGAGTTCAAAGAAAATAGCTTGATTATTACGTAAACACTTGTTTTATGTAGATCGAAAATGTGTTACCTAAATGGTTTTTCAGAAATGAATATATACAGTAAAAACGCGAATCTAAGAACCTAGAAATTTCGAGGTCAGGCTAAACAGGTTCTCGTATTTTAGGGTAGTTTCTCATAATTCAGGCTGGTTAGGTTCTTAATAGATTCTTATTTTTCAGAGGTTGTCGTAGTGTAACCATCGGCAGAAACATCTTCTTTATTTCACATGCAAAAAGCAGGGTGTTTGTGAACTGCATGGCTCAGATGATGAAACAATCAAGGTCCAAGAAGAGCATCAATACATTTCTATTAATATTTAGATAGATATAAGATATTTTGATTTTAAATCATCTATATTGCACTCTAGCTTTCTAGAAAACATATTTGTAGCGAAAATCCAAAAAAATTTAAATCAAAGAAAACATAAATACAATAGCTTTTTGTCAGAAGTTCCTCACACAATTAAAATCTAGAATTTGGAGTGTTTTTTTTTGTCTACGAACCTATTTTGCGTTACCGGGCTGAACAGGTTCTTATATTTGTGGGTATTTCAATGCCAAATTTTAGCCTGTAGGTTCTTAAATCACTAGATGCTCTTTACCGGGATGCCTCAAAAGGGATCATCCTCGGTGTAAAAACCTGACGAGGTTTTCTTTGTTTCATGAGGCTTTGTTTTGCTGTACGCTATTTTTTATAATGTTTTGTTGTCTTTGTTCTACGTCACTCGTGAGCTTCGCAGGTTTTTACACCAAGGATGAGCCCTCAAAAGGACCGAGGGATGACTCATGCATAGGGACCCCGCAACACAGCAAAAGATAAATTTTTGTACGTTATACAAGAAAAAATGTTCACATAGTACGAAAATATAAAAATATACATTTATAGAAAACTTCAAACCTACCTTAAAGGATAATAGTTCTTTTCAGAAGAACACAAAAAAGAAATCGACTTTCATAGCGTTTGGCCGCCATATTGAAAATTTGCCGAACAATCTTCGGAAACGTTGTCTGTCGTCAGTGTTTTAAATATCTAATGAAGTCCTTTCAAGTCATCCTTTTTAACCGCGACCTTAAAGAATGATTCATGTAATGCGTCACGTAGGAGCATCCTCAGTGAAACTTTGTTCGTATAACGTAATAATTTGCCCTATATGAAGCACTTACCAGAGTATTTTAGTGTTTTCTAATAGTGTCAGTGCTTCGCACTAGATACAAAAACGTTCTTTATTTTAATTTCGCAAAACTTGCCGCTCAGGTATTATCTAGAACCACCTGCGAACACACGCGGGCTGATCAATAACTCTAAGGCCGCCTCTGTTTCCGTTTTCATGTGCAGCCTTCTGATTCGACTAAGTGTTTATCCCGAAGATGTAAAGGCAAACAAAATGCTTTTTGCTGTTTGTTTATTTTTTCGACCATATCGATCAATCGGTTATTTTTTAAATTCACTCGCTGGGGAATGATTAACATCACCTTTCCTTTTTTCTGTAATATTAGCGCCTGTTTACTTTTCTTCCTGAAGACGAAACGTGACGCTCTTAATATGATGCTCTACTTTTAATCGTAGGATCATTTAACTTTTTAAACTCCCAATTAAAGACCTGGAAGTATGTTCCTTTCACTCATTTCTTACATGTATTTGTTGTTTGGTCCTGAGAATCTCGCTATTAACATCATGGTCCATAATATGTTACTTTTGTTTTACTTGAAGTTGGCTCGTCATTCAGTTGTCAGATCAGGGCTAGTGTTAAGAGGTTTAATTTTGGCGAAACAGTTCGCAATCGTAGGCAAAGTTTACAAGGAATAAAAGACTATTAAAAAATCGCGAAATAAAAAGACCTTCTTAAAATAGTTTTCGCGGAAAATAACCAGGAGAAAAGTAATGGATCCTTGTAACTCGTCACGATACACACGATACACACGATACAATAAGCTGTTTATACTTATGAACTATTTCTGTGTTCCTGCTGATCAGTATTTTGACAATTTTCGCGTAATTTAGCAGTGACAGAGAAATAATTAACCACCAAAAATAGCTTGTCGTCAGGTGTCTTACAAGGAGCCAGATAGACACCACGGAAATACGTTTTCGTGACGTCACAGTAACTGGTCAGTGGTCATCAACTTTTGGCTGCCAAGCTCTTCCATATGTTATTGAACTGAGTTCGATGAAGACATCGGTCTTTTGCGTGGTTTTAAGTTGGAAAATATGCATGATACTTCTCCTTGTTTGTTATATTTGATACTTTTTATGGGTTTTTAACACTTAAACCACGTATTAACAAATAGCGGTATAGGGGAGTCATTTTGTGTGGAGTTGTGTGCTGTTTGCTGACTTAGGCTGGCCGTCCAGTTGCGAAGCGCGATCTTGGTTCTTCAGTCGCCCTCGCCTTCAGAATTGTCAAAAACAGCGATAGTTATCCAGAAAAAGCAGGAGATTAGTTCTGTAAGATACTTTTCCAGCGAGTCTGAAGACTGGTTGGATTTTTAAGCGTTATTAGCTTGAAGCGATACAGGTAATTCTTGTGTTGTGAAAATGTTCATACACTCACTTTGCGCCGACGTGCGGTGCCTTTTTATTTTGGTAATTATTCGCTTGGATGAGAATTTTACCTTTATAGACTGATTTTTCGCCATTCCACCCTTCTGATTTTCTGTGCCTGTAAGAACGGGTGTCCGTAATCAAAATATGAAAACATTTGTTCATTTCATATACTTGCAGTTTTATAAACAAGTTATCTCGTGAACAGGCACAACCAAACGTACTAAAGACATGTAATAGAGATCTACTATCAACTGCTGTCAATTAAGGCTTAATTCAAGATAAGTTATAAATGAACCGATCATATATTGCATATTTTCGGCGCCCTCAATCAATCGCCTGTATAATAATCTTTGAGCCTTAGCGCAGCAAACAATTCGAAATTTCTTCGATTTCCACTTCCTTTGTAAACATCACTAAACAAGCTTTATTCTGTTGCAACAACAGCTACTTTAATTTCCCAAACAGCTCTTATTGTTTTACACGAAAGCATTTTCAATGAAACCCACTTTTTTATTATTGTTATTATTATATTTTTATAACTCAGTCATTTGAAACTTTTACAGGCACATGTATGTTTACCTGAAGTATACTCCACTATCTTGTATGTGCATTGCATTAATTTATCCAAATAATCAACTACTCTTCTTCCATTAATTTTTTTTAAGATTAGCTTTGCTTTGCTTTACATACACATCACATGCTGCCACTGTAAGGATAATTATGATCCCCATCAGTAATATTACATCATATCCCTACAGAACATTGTTATGAAACATTCCCATTTGACTTGTAGCCATTTTCTTTCAAGGTGGCAAAATATGTGTATATTGCCGAAATTAGTTAAGAATTTCTTATTGACTACAACTAGTGTAGCCATACCAGTGCTCCCCTCCCCAGTAATAAGTTGGGAAAAGGACATTTGTATGGTGTTATCATGATTTGCGTTTGGGAATATCCCATCCCTGATTTTTATTTGACAGCGATACACAGGCTAATTACAAGCTTTTGGTTACTCCTCATGACTTAGTGTTAACTGGGAATTAACAGCTGACTTAATCTGATCAATTTTCTCCTGAACATTTTTAACAAACAACTTTGACTTCAGAAATAGTTCTGATAATTTCCCTCTGATATTTCTAATTTGGAAGATTAATCATCATAATCATTATGTTCTTTCCACCTCCATAAAAACCCAACAAGAGTACTCTTCGTTTATAACTCAGGCAACTCCTGAATTTAAGAAATCAAGTTTAGAAGACAGTTGATTCATTCAAGGCTGTTACAATATGAGAAAAGACAACACAGTGCTTTATTCACATAAATCGATTAAATTATTTTATTGTTATTATTTTCCCTCAAAGTACTTTTGTTTTTTAAACATTTGTTTTTTTGAAAATTTGTTTTCTAGTAGTACCAAGATAGTAATGTTACTTTGTGAATCAGGGAGCTATATAAACCAGAAGTATTCTGTTAGCTTACCACATTTTATGTTGCAGATGGCAGTAAGTTAGTAAAGAAAGAAAAGAAAAAGCAAAAATAAATAAAATAAAATGATTAGTGAAGGAAGAGCAGCATAAAAAAAATACATATTACAAATTATTCATTAAGGTGATGGGAAACAAATACTTGTTGGGAAAGTAAAATTATTGCTCAGAAAAAAAAATTTCAGCTTAGAAAAAAAAATTACAAACTAAGGTGGAGAGTGAAAACTTAATTTATTACCATTACAATGGATATTTTGTACTTAAACATACCTCGGTTTATTCTTCCTCTAGTTGAACCAATTTTTGTATTTTGGGGGGCTTCAGTCCTATACATGTTACAGTCAAAGTTTTCTGGCCAACTATGATATATATATAATAACGAGTAGGGATAGGGTCTCCGTGCTACACGGACATGTTTTGTCTTCTCGGCGAATCTGACCGGAATGCCGTTGACATGCCGATTTATACGGTTCAAGCCACTGCTTTACAAACCTGATGGTGCAGCGTCCTCAGATTACCGCTTCAGCCATTCAAAAGCCGTCTCATTTTTAGCCTTTGTGCTTATGCTCTGCTATAAACAAAACTTAGTTGCCACAGAGCCGCCAGAGAAAAACAATTTCATATCGTGTGCATCTTCAGGTCGGCTTTGGCAAATCATATAATTGAGCTTGAGAACTATCCAAAGGGTGAACGGAGTTTCAAAGCTAAGTTTATTGTATTCTTTCTAAGTTTTGCCTTTTTACGCTGTCGATTTGACTCACGGCGAAAACATTGTAAAAGTTAACAGCATTTTGGTTTCGTTGAGGTGTCCGCTGACCAATAAAATACTGTGTCGTGCCTTAAAAAACGTATTTCCGTGGTGTCAGCCAGTTAGGAATAGATTGTTTCACAACAGCATCAAGGATATCTTACAAAAAATGCAGCAAGGAGATAACATTGATTCAGACGAAAATAACTCGCACGCCAAAACTTGAAAATTGCGAAAATCGATTGATAAAGTCCCGTGAAATAGGATATATTAAACTGTGGCACTATTACATTGCCTGAATATCTTCCAATGTTGAACCAGAACTACTCATTAAAATCCATTATGAGCAAGACTAAAGTAATTCACAGTCAGCGACAATCCAGAAACCTAAAACGGATGTTAACAAACTCCTATTTCTCTAAGCAAAAGGACACTGATCCAGAAGTTAAAATTTGTGGAACAAAACGTTGCGGAACATGCTCCTGTTTGAAACAGGGTAAAGAATTCACCTTCTTCGCCACGAATGAAACATTTCGGATAAAACATTCAATCAACTGCACATCAACAAACTTGATTTACGTAATAACATGTGCAGGATGTGGACATAATTATATAGGAGAAACGGGTGATGTCATGAGAAATAGAGTGACAGTTCACAAACAACAAATTAGATACCCGCACACACGTATGCTGGGAGGCAGCAAGCATATCGATGAATGTGCTGCGGGATTGACCCCTCACTATCTTTCCATTTTACAAGATTCTCGGCCCTTCTGAGGTCATGAGAAAGAAAAAAGAAAGATTTTTTATTTCCAAATATAAACCCGTTCTTAATGATTTGAAATTACACTAATTGCTCGCGTGCCTCGAATTACAATAATCATTATCATTGTAATTACCATTAGATCTGTGACGTAATAAGTCAATAAAGACTAGATTTAATTTTTGAAACTTTTAGATTTTTTTTTGTTATCAACTGACGAGGTCGTAGACGAAACTAGTTTTGAAGTTTTCGCAGTAGTGTGCTGAAAGTAGAAGTTAGAGTTTTTCATTTACATGGTTAATAAGACTAAGAGTATTTCACAAAATTTCACTGTCTCCGTATATATATAAAATGACGCCAACAGTGTTTTGAGTAATCTACTTCAAAATGGGAGTGACCGCTGACCGAAGATAAGTTGGCCGTGATTACGAAAATTAATGGCGGAACGGTTTTCAAATCGTAATTTCTCGCCCTAGAATTGACTTTCAACTAAAATTGTTCTTGAAAATGCTTTATTAATCGCTAAAAATTCATATTATGATGAAATAACTGAATTTTTCGGGTTTTCAAATTATAGGGCGGTTTCATAAGAGTGCTCTTTTAAAAATTCAGTGAACGATTCCTTTGATTCAATATGGTGAGGAAGACCGTTATATTCCATCTCACCAATAAAACAAAAAGATCGGCCAGTGACCTCTAAGTTGACCTTTGGAATATGACTGTTATTACAGGCGTTGGTGATTAACCATTAATGCAATTTTTAGTTAATAGAACAATGTGAAGATTACCTCTATGAATCTCGGAAACTAAATCCACAGTAGCATTTAGTTCTGTATCAGGACCAGAGTTTGGAAAAATTAGCTTCGCAGCTCTGTGCTCTGGACTCTCGAGGGCATCAAAATTAACTTTTTCACACAGTGCCGGGTCATGTCGCAGAAGTCAAAAATCGATAAAATCATCATCTTATAAAAGCGTTCAACAGTAGCCATGGTAATAAAGATTCTCAAACAATTATAAACACCCAATTTCTTGGAGACCATGTTGACTACGAGCTCAATATCGTCAGTAAAACTCAAGTGCTGATCGGTTATGAAGCCAAGATATTTGAAACACTCGGATTCTGTCGAAGGAGGTCCACTAGAGGATAAGCTTCTATTATCCTCCTTATTTAGCCGTTGGCGTGATTCATAAATGACTTATTCAGTCTTGCTCATATTAAAAAAAGCTTATTTTCTTGCATTCACGAGGAAGTAAGCTTGATATCAAGGGTTAAAGTCTGCTTTTAACTCTATGGCAGTTCTAGCGGGAAAAAATAACACTGTATACCGTTTCTGCACAATATGAAGAGTAAGGGCCCCAATATGGACCATTGAGGAACGCCAGAAGTTATACCCAAGGGCAACGAGAGAACGTTTGTGACCACTACACGTTGGGTACAGCCTTGCAAGTCATTAGAAAACCAAAGAAGAGTCTACGTACCCTATATCTCTGTAGCTTGTTTAGAAGGATATGATGGTTTATCGTATCAAGTACCTTCTTGGGGTCCACGAAAACCACTCCAGTGAGAAGGTCGTCGTTATGCATGTTTCTGCGGATTTTATCTTAAAAAAAGGTGACAGCTGTTTCAGTGGAGAAATTCCTCCAGAAGCCAGATTGACATGGCGACAAAAGATTGTTAGCGTTAAAATAGCCAAACAATTGATGATGTACGACTTTCTCAACAATTTTGGAACTCACTGGGGAATAGAAATGGAGCGATAATCATCCATTTCTTCTCTGTTACCAGAGTTGAGTAACGGAACAACTCTTTAAGTCTTCTAGTCATGCGCCACCACTCCAGATGAAAAGGAAAGGTTGATTATGTGCGTCAAGCACTCCGAAATAACCATGGCTTCGTCCTTAAGCAAATGTGCAGAAGCATTGTGTAATCCAGTAACCTTGTTCGTCTTTAGCTTTCTTAGCAAATGCTTGGACTCCCCATGTGGCTGCTTTCTGTGGTCGCGTCGCATTATGGTCTTCTAATTACATCTTTGCTCTCACAAGTGTCTCTTGAAGGGATTTCCCCTTTTTGCATGAGATAATCGGAGGCTTTATAAAATTCGTTTTAAACAAGGACCGATTGTGTATCAGACTGCAATGTTCCATTCCTATTTGTTTTAAGTTTTTAACTTCCGAGTACGGTATTACAAAAGGCAATAAACGATCGTGACCTTTTTGATTTACGTACTTCGCCTCGTGCCACCCACCAGGCGAAAAGTATGGTTTTATTAAAGGCGAAGAAATAAGATTTCTTAGAACCAACTCTTCTAAAACAAATTCGAGGAGAGTCCTTTGCCATTTAAACAAAGCCTAAAGGCGAGAGGCTACTCAAAAAACATAATAGAAAGGTCTCTATCAAGAGTCACCTTTGCCTCTAAACAGTCGACTCTGACACTTGCACAAAAGCCGAAAGGTCACGAACACAGTACAATATCCCCGAGTAACCCTGGGCGAGCTAACTCTTCACTATTTCTTTAAAAAATGCAGCCGGCCGTTTACAGGAGGTTGTGAGCTCGTCTCGGGTAGGTGAGATAACACGGGGTGGGGAGGGGGGAGAGTTGTCTCACCTCGGTAGATAGGGTAACCCTGTAAGGCTGGACAACTTTTTCTCAAATAAACACCTTATCTCGCCCACCCGAGAAGAGACAACTCCAACAGAAAATGCGTAAGCACGTCGTAACCAGAGCTCGTGCGTGTAACAGTTATTCTTTTCCTGTCGTACGCCACTCCGCACCTGGCCTGGCCGAAGAAGGGTAAGCAGATGTCAAATTTCATATAAACGCTCCATAGAGTTGTCTCGAGGGAAGGATTGTCTTGGGTACCTGATACCATATAAATCAGGCCTGAGTTTTGTTACCCTTTAGGACAGTGAGTCAGTTGCAAGAAATTTTGGGTGCAGAAGTGTGTTTTAGGGCCTTCAAATCTTCTTGCGTCGGTGCTTTAAGATCGTAATTGACTCAGCAACGTTTCTTTATCCTCTCCCGACACTCTTTCCGAGCCCAGTTTAAAGAGTTCCAAAAACTGAGGGTTATCTGGCTGGCGATAGCAGGTTCCCACGAGACTCCCTTTCGACTTCGCTGTTCGTAACTAGAATTACAGTTCTTGAAAACCGCCCTAAGTCCTCTTTCTTGTAGTCTTTCAAGCTTTCGAGTGTCGCTCGCTTTGCAAAAGTGCCACAATAGGTGAAAATACGTGAGGTATGGTAAAACCACGCTTTTTAACAGTATTAAATTACGTATGATGCACGATCCTCGCAGTAGAGAGCGCTATTTATGCAATAGCGAAAAATCAGACCTGAAAAAAAAATCAGGCCTGTACGGGATTCGAACCACTGACCTCTGCGATACTAGTGCAGCGCTCTACCAATTTGAGCTAACAAGCCAACTGGGAGCAGACCGTTAAGTTGATTCGTAATAAACCCGTGATGATAAATCAGATATGATGAATATATGAAGTTCATATATTTTGAACTGCGGTTATAGATACGTATGATGCGGTTATAAGATACGTATGATGCACGTATCTATAACCGCAGTTCAAAAGATATGGACTTCATATATTCATCATATCTGACTTATCATCACGGGTTTATTACGAATCAGCTTAACGGCCTGCTCCCAGTTGGCTTGTTAGCTCAAATTGGTAGAGCGCTGCACTAGTATCGCAGAGGTCAGTGGTTCGAATCCCGTATGCCTGAATATTTTTTTTTTTTAAATCTGATTTTTCACCATTGCATAAATAGCGCTCTCTACTGCGCGGATCGTGCATCATACGTATCTACAACCGCAGTTCAAAATATATGAACTTCATATATTCATCATATCAGTATTAACTTAGATTTCGTAGGAATTAAATTACGTAGTCTCATTAGTACGCCATTCTCTGGCTAGCTCTTTTGCAGATAGAGATTATATGCTCAGAGAAATTTAGCTTGGAATCTAACTCTACTCCTAGAAGTTTAATATTATCTTTAGTTTCGATTTCAACGTCATTCACACAGATGTTACTGTCATTTTAAGTGAAGCTCAAGTTCAAAACCTAATACTTCTTTAGGTTTCCCGCTTAGAGTCGTACCACGTTACTACTAAGTTGGCACTATCCGCGAGCTGGGATGTGACAGCTGCCTGATCTGCACCTGCGTGGTAGACCTGGTGGTCGCCTGCATACATAGTCAAGTTCGCTGTAAGGCAGGATACATCATTCTGGAAAACATTCCATAACGACGGGCCAAGCGCAGAACCCTGAGGACAGCCAGAACTGACAAATCGGCTCGAACTAACATGATGGCCGATCTTTACTTGATATTTCCGTTCATTTAAATAGCTGTTTTTAAAAGAGTTGAATGGCGCTTTCCTGGAGACCGTACGCTTTAAGCTTGCATAGATGTGGTGGTGAGTGCAACTAGTCAAATGCCTTTGACATATCTGTTGGAAGTATCCTCGTTGTAATGAGGGGATATCTCAAACTCTGAGGGCCAGATATTTACACTAAGTCCTAAACTAAAACTCGGTTTTTTAAGCAATCAGCGGGCCTCGGGCTTTCCCTGAAAGAAGGTTGATTTAATGATATATATATGTCCTTCAACTCTCTCTCTCTCTCTCTCTCTCTCTCGAATCTCGAGTCTCGAATCTCGAATCCTGTATGAGATTCTAATGCTGTTAACAAATCCCTCCTATGATTGCAGACCAAATCTTGATCCCCCTCTTGAATTTCATTCCTCCTGCAATTGAATATCGGTAAACAGTAGAACACTGATTCAAAGAGACTCTTATTCATTGCTCAGTCACAGTTTTCTATATTTCTTAATATAGATAAATTAGCGCCCATCATGGCTACTTCAAAATTGCTGCCGATTATCTTGTTCTTTTTGGTCTTCTCAAGTTTACTTCATCAGCGAATTCATGCTGGAGATGACGATAGTACCATCGGTCACCATTCCCAAAGTTCATGTTCCTTGGTGCGAATTTCCTTCGTCTTATTTTGTCGGTTTACAGTCGAAAGGGCCGCATCGTCACGCCATTTTAGTTTCACCCGCTTCCGTCAACCGAAATTGAAATCCACCAAACGCGGATTTACATGTCTTAAAATCCCTGGAAAGACCCAGACTTCAATCCTACAGTCTTCATGGATGTGGAAACGAACCCTGGACCTTCAGAAATGGAGAATTCTCGATCCTTGCAAACTCTTCATCCGTCCTCGCCGAGATGTTTTTGTTTACATCGACGAGAAACCATACTCTCATTACGGCGCTATGCTACATCCAACCTGTCCCAAAATTTGCTCTTTACATTAAAAAAATCTGAATATTCTCCATTTTAGGGGAGTCCGAGCTGGCAAACAATCTCCAAACCGAAAGAGGCAAGTCCATCAGAATGTTACCGCCACTTCGAAGGAACGAATTAAAGTGCGAACCAACACCCGAGTTCCTTCTACGACGACCTCGTGGTATCGTGGCAGGAATCGCTCTTACATTAGGAGAGTCCCGTACGCAAAGGCCAACGGGGTTCCTTTTATTCAAATTACAAACTTTCGCAATCTATCGAACAAGGTTGACGATTTAAATCAAGTCGCCATTCACAACAAAACTGACGTCATTTGTATAACTGAGACTTGGCTTTCACAATTGCTACCAGATTCAGCCGTCTCACTACCAGGATTTCTGTTTTTGAGAAATGACAGAAAAAAACCAGTCTTGTGGCGGCGTTTGCGTATACATCAAGGAGAATATTCCGTGTAAACGATTAGTGGAAATGGAACAGAAGGAAGTGGAATCTATCTGGGTTCAACTGAGACCGCACTCACTCCCACGAAATATTTCCATCATTTTCCAAGGTGTTGTTTACTATTCAACTGCTAACGGTGAAGCGGAGAATAGAACCCTTCGTGACCTTATACAAAGGAATATGGATACGTATCTCTCAAAGCATCCAAACGCGATGGTTGTTTTAACTGGCGATTTCAATCCGACTACAACCGGCCTGCGCCCCGACTCAATTTCTGGACCTAATCACTTGAAACAACTAGTCAAATCCAACGCAAGAGACTCTGGGATACTTGACTGGGCTTTTACTAATAGACCTCATACCTTCGACCTTCAGAAGCTACCTAAGCTTGGTTCATCGGACCACTATACCATCCAAGCGCGCTCAACTGTCAAACATCTATCTCAACACGATTCTATAAAATAAAGTTTATAGAAGAGAGAACCGCGCGAGCAACTGGAGACAGTTTGGATCCTGGATTACGACTAAGGATTGGGCTGAAATTTACAATGCCGCCTAATGTCCTTCAAAGTTCGAGTTATTCTCTAAAGAGCTTAGTTCAGCTATTGAAACCTTTTTTCCATTGAAAACAGTGAAAATCCATGTATACGATAAGCCTTGGATCACAGTGAAACTGAAATCTATGTTTGAGAAGCGACAAGCAGCATTTATCAAATTTGGGAAAGATTCACCAATTTATAGACTCTGGCGGAATAGAGTCTATTAATTGGTGCTATTAAAACAGCGAAGTGCTCCTAGTACAACAACAAAGTGAAAGCTCTGGCTGAAACTAACCTCAAGAAATGGTGGAAACACATCAAATCTCTGACGGGGCAGGTCACATCTGGTAAACATGAATGGTAGCATCAATTCCTAAGTGACGTCATCACCAGTCCTGAAGAACTGGCTACTCAAATTAATGATTTCTTCACCAGTATAACCCAAGAGTTCGAACCTTTGACGCCAATCCAAACTCCGCCCAACGTAATTCCACCAGAGTTGCTTGTCTCCTTAGAGGAAGTTTCATCTGACTTGCGCAAATTGTCCATACATAAAGTGGTGCAACCAGATGGAATATCGAAGAAATTGTTGAAGCAATTTGCACCCGAATTAGCACCATTGATTCAAGATATTTACAATCAATCACTGAGAGGTCTCTTACCTGACAATTTAAAACAGTCAATTATCTCACCAGTCCCTAAAGTTTGCCCTCCTCAAAATATTAAATCAGACTTGAGACCAATTGCACTTACAAGCTGTTTAGCAAAAGTACTAGAGGGTTTTACAAACAAAAGACTGTTAGATCAGGTGTTTGATTCTGTCGACCCCCGTCAATATGCACGTCATGGACACTCTACAGTGCACGCACTAATCTATTTAATGCAAGCTATACACGAAGCTATTGATTCAGGTAACTGCTCTGTTGGGATATTTTTTACTGATTTTACTAAAGGTTTCGATATCATAGACCAATCAATATTATTAGATGAACTCAGATCGTTCAACATCGATCAAACTCTGTTTTTTTGGATTCGTTCCTTTCTTACCAACCGGACACAGGCTGTGCGTGTTGGCTCCTCCCTGTCACCATGGAACCAAGTCAATGGTGGCGTCCCACAGGGAACAAAACTCGGATTTACGCTCTTTACTGTTATGATAGACAAGCTACTCAGTAATTAGCATATGCATACGAAGTATGTTGATGACACTACTTCATTGAGATCATTCCAAGGAACTTCGTTAGTATGCTAGATGTAGTTGTCAGAGAAATCCATGATTATTGCATAGAACATAGCATGAAATTAAATCCCAAGAAATGTAAAGAAATGCACGTAAATTTCATGAAGAATTCAATTACTGCAATGCGACCTATAACTGTTGGAAATCAAGAGGTGGAACGGGTAGGAACTTATAAGCTTTTAGGAGTTATAGTTGAAGATGGCCTTAAATGGAACACTCACGTTGAATATGTGACTGCCAAGGCAGCTAAGAAATTATACGCTCTAAGGTTGTTGAAACGCGCAGGAGTTATGCCAGAGGACATGCTTAAGGTATACACTTATAATATCAGATCGGTCCTAGAGTATGCTGCGGAAGTGTGGCAAGACATTCCCGCATACCTCTCTGATGCTATTGAATCCATACAAAAAAAGAGTGTTAAAAATTATATTCCCAAATTTTAGTTATCAACAAGCCCTAGACCAGGAAAAATTGTCATTGTTGGTAGATCGTAGGATATTCATTTGTAAAAAGTCGATGGCGGAAATGAGGAATGAAGACCACCCCATATCTTTCTTAGCTCCACAAGCTATGACAAGTTCTATACCTTATCAGTTAAGATCAGGAAATACCAAAGCCACAACAACAATGAAAAGAACAAAAAGAGCAAATGACTTTTTTACTCTTAGGTATTCGTAGACTTAACTATTATTGTAATACTTACTACAATTATTCTAATTCTTGAGACTTATTATTGTAAATAAACTTTATTATTGGTATCTAGTAAGATTCTTTTTAATATCCTTGTAAAATTACACTGTTTATTCAGTTTTTTTTTAACTGCCAGAAGTGTTAATAAACTACCATCATCATCATCAACTCAGTCAAGTATGTCACTTTGAAGTGTAGACAACGATAAGCGAAATGGATATGTATATTAACTTCCCGTTTAGGGTGACAAAAAACAGAGTGGGAAGTTAATGAGGGGGATAGCGATGGTACTGATGAAAAATTGTGGTCACACCAGGTTATTTGAAAAGTTACTTGAAAGTGAAGCTAAACAGATCGCCATAACGATGCAAAAGTTACCATATTATATATTCAAAAAACCAATATACAATTGCCGCTGTTACTAGAGTAAACTGGTGAACACAGCGAGTTACTGAAAACAAAAGTAAGGTGAAATGAAAGTGCTCTGTAAGCAAACTCGTGAATTGACAGATGAGTTTTAGAGTGCGAGCAGTGGTTCAGTTTTCACATTGAATCTTTAGGCTGAACAGATGTTAATTATTTTTCTAGTCAATAACTATTCCGAGAAATGACCTGCCAGTCCACACAAGGGGGGATATTGTGTCAGTATCTGCTGAGATCTTGAATCAATCAATACTAAGGCAATTGGAAAGGTATGCTGATTTACAGTAAGCCAATGAATCAGCCATTTTAAACTTAACAATATTTATTTCGCACTAAGAACGCGTTTTACATGAATTTGCTATGTAAACACCGACAAAAGTGACAGAAAAAACCACAAGCGAGCTGAAACAATGCGAGAAGTGGAAAAAATGCTAAACGTGCACAAGTTTTAAGTCTGCATGAAGTGAGAACTTGTGCCCTCACTGATTTTTAATACGATTCTTGATGTTCTCATTTTCGGTGGCCGAGTCTTCTTTTAAGCTTATATCTTCTAATTTAGACCTTTAAAACAACTTATTATAGTTAAGGATGGACAGCAATTTAAAAGTAAATAGCGAGCGTACCTCATTTGCATAATGTTTACAGTCTAACGAGCGATACAGCGACCGCATTTTCCCATTACCCACGATAACTCGTGTTGCGCGCACGTAATTCACGAGTTAAAAAAAAGAAAACATAAAACGCAATCAAAGTTATTCAGAATTGCAATAACAAACAGATTACATGACCTTATTTTACTAAATAAGTAGGGTTTATCACTGCGAGGATTGCTTTCATACATTTCATGAAACCGCAGTACACATATATGATTTTCATATATACAAATTTATAAATTACGTGACCATTCCAAAAATCAACAGGCACGAGACTTAAAATCGGCCTTGTACTAAAGGAATCAGCAGAATTTTTCCACCATAGTTTATATGATGATGGTTTGTAGGAACATACGCATCTGGAACCAATCTCCTAGCACATTTGGTAAAGGGAAAGTACCTCAACTTCCAGTGTTTCTAAGAAAATCGCCCAAAGTCTATTAAATCTAAAGAAAGTTGTACATCTATTTATATATACAAAGGTTTTTCCAAAATTAGTCCATCTTTTTCGCTGGTCTTTGGTAGCGCTTTACTTGAACAGCCTTCGGCGGTTTATAGTCGAACAACCCACTATCTACATCGCAAGTGAGTCGTGGCAAAGAAAAGTGAAGGCTATACGACAGTTACTTACACGAGGAAATGAAAAACGTTTGGTTCATCTCCGCTTGCCAAAAAATTAGAAAAAATTGTTGTTCAGTCACTGCCATTCTGTGATCTAGTAGAGTAGTATAGGAACAAATGGTAACCTTACCAATGAGCCGGTTTAAGTGATGCTCTTGAACTAGCGGCGTCAGATACCAAAATTATCGAATCGTGATAGCATATCCTCATACTCCTCCTCTTGCAGGAGAGCCCGTGCATCGTCGCGGTTTATTTCGTCGAACCATGGAAACTGAAAGTCGGCTGCACTGAAGTTTCCTTTAAATCTCTTGGCTGTGGTAACTTCGCTGAACACCAGAACGGGTCTTACTAAAGGGATGGTTTTGTTCACCCTTTTACCATACTCATAGCAAACGACGCGAACCGTGGTACCGTTTTTGTAGGCGAACCCGAAATGTAATCCTCCTTCTTCGTCGAGGAAACAAACTAACACTCTTGATTCAATATCTCTTAATGGAATCAACTCTGCTCCACGTTCCAAACCTTTCACATCCATCTTGCCTTCAGACTCGTCGGTAAACTACGTAGCACTCACTGTACACGTGATCGCAGTTGACGAATAACCAAGTAGATTGCCTTCGAAACGGAGTGAACATGTCAAAGAAGATTCATTAGTTCATGTATTTTCTTTTAGTTTTAGTGAGATCCGAGCCGTTTACATTGTGAGCCGAACGCAATTTTGCGAAAAACGTTTTGATTCCTGTATTTTGAGTCCTTGCTGCTCGGTAACTCGAACAGGCAGCACGACAAATAAACAAAGTAACCGCCATTTGCATAACTCAAGAAATAATTGAATTATGTGATATATGTGAAATTATCTAAATGAACGAAGACGGCATATTGCTGCTGGACCGACAGAAGGAGACTTAACCTAGAGTCATTGTTGTAAACAGCATCAGATCACAGCAGAGACAACAAAAACTGACTTAAGGTTGGTTCTCATATAATCGGCCCATTTCAATCCCCTCAGTCACCTGAAAAAGTGGTCTTTCGATCGAGGAGACAAAATTGCAAAATTGCCCAGACGATTGGGGCGATCGCGATCGCTTGAATTGCTCGTGTTCCCAGCGATTGGACACGCATCGGGGCGGAAGGGGGAGAGGGGGGGGGGGGTCGTCGTGGCCGATTTTATGAGAACTAATTCCTCGCAGAGAGGCGATGGAAGAATGCCAAATCATAGTGCATTAATATTAGCAGAACTAAACCCAGCCTCACAACCAAAACAGTGCAATTTTACCAAAAGGAGTCCAAGATTACAAGAGTATACAAAATAAGTTTTCGAGGGACTATAAAAATTAAGTATATCGGGTTTAACATTTGGAAAGCTATGAAAGGAAACTCTCGAGGCAGAGTAGATACAAGAACAATGTTCGGACGTTCTTTGATAGCTTTATTAAGGCCTCGACCGCGTGCTTTGTTCATGCCAAACGACTGGGCGACTACTAAACCAAGCTTAAAACCTTCACCCAGCACAGGTATGAAAATTTTTCTACTGCAAAGGGGAAAAGTTAGTTTTTGATCGCTCTGAATACAACAGGCCGGAGCACCTTCTTCGGAGAGATACTTTCGGTTATCATGCCGCACGTATGCAGATGATTTAATGATACACTAACCTCAGTGGCTGAAGATTCCTCCCCACCAACACTGCCTTACAAAGGTGCTGCAGATTCTGCTTCCAAGGCTTCTTTCCAGTCGTCAGCCTTTTTTACAGATGACTGAACACTTCAGCTTCACTGAACGGGCCATGATCTTGGGTCTAGTAAGAAAATATAGGTATGTGTTGCATGCAAAAAGCTTACCTTGACTACAATAAAGGTTAAGGGAGAACTGATAAAGGTGGTAAGTTTCTTTAGGGCTGCATCGATGAGGGTCATACACGATAAATTTTTCATCAACAGATTTAATACAGTTAAAGTTGGCCATAATGAAGAGTTTCTGAAGCTGAATTTTCGAGCGTCAGCATTTCTTCTTTCAATCTGACGAAACCTTCATCTTTTGATTCTTCACAACCTAAGCTTACAACTGTTAATTTGGTCGTCCTCTGCAGTCCATTTTTGATATTGCCAAATCCTAAGCTTTCCTTGTGGCTGCGTAGTTTATTTTTTCTATATTGATATTCCTGTATATCATTCCAAACTAATTATTCACATTCTAGGTGCTTTTGAAGTGACAAAGTACCTGTCAAAGTTACTAAAACCAGAAGAAGGACTTATGAGAACAAAATGAAAGATAAGTGTAAATCTAACGCGTGACGAGTTTGGTAGTTTCGTTGCGTTACACAATTTTAATCACAGTTTTTAAGACACTAACTTGTTCAGTCACTTCCGGAAGCTTATCATCGGTCTTTTTCACCTGAAACAGCAGCCAGATGCAAATAGAAACTTTTAAACTCTAAAAAACACAAAAGACAATGATAACAGCAACGACAACAGCAATAATACTGTTTAATCGGCAGTGTTCATCCTAATAAACAAAACAGACATCACAAAGAAAAATAAAAAAAATAATAAAAAAATGCATCCATGGGCTTGAAGCTTAGATAGTTTTCTAATACAGGTATGCCTTTCAAACAGTATTCATCTATTCTGGATACACGTAGAAATTGGGTACAAAATTTACTGTTCTTTGTCAGATTGAGCGCATACCGCATGTAGTTTCCTTTTAAGTATGTTTCTCAGTTAAGGAAAAAATGCATACTGCATGCACTGCACACTATCAATTAGAATTGAAAACAACTCAGATGAAAACAATGAACTCTCATTTGGCTCTCAGTGTTAGTATATAAACTAAGCCCCCCTTTTCTGACGAGTTAAACATGCCAGCACTGTACCTTTTCTGTCAATTTATGGTCCACTTCGCTCCCAGATTTATTGCTCAATTTCCTTGACACAGCATATGGTGGCGGCCTTGTGGGAGCTGGTCTTGAAGGCTGTAGCTTTAAAACAATAGCTTCATGGTAATTATCCTTTTCATCACTCTTTTCGGCAGGTGGATTTTTGCCAGTATGTTCAGGTTGAGTGCTCTGTAAGTTCTGATTGTATTTCAAGATTTTCATAAGCAGAATCAGAAGCTATATTCTGCTTATTTTCCACATTTGAATACACGAGTCATTTTCATGTGAGCCTTCCATCTGTCTCACTTCATCATCATCATCATCATCACCTCTGCCTGATGCATGTAACACATCTCCAGACCATTAGGAGGAAGCTCACAAGATATGGAACCATTCTTGTGAAGTTGCTGAGATAACAAGTATTGTTTGGAAATTAGGTTTTAAGTTATCCGCAACTAAAGCAGGTGTACATGTAGCTAATTAAGCATTTATTATTATTAGTTTCCAGCTACTTAATTTATAATTTTGGTTGCATTATTACGACCACAATATCAAATGAATGGATAGTGACACTGACGTCTCACCAGATGCCCTACAAACACTTCTCCGTGTCCCAAAAACCCCACAAAGATACTTTCATATTGTACAACCGACACAGGCTTCTTCTCTGAAGTCTGAAACACTGTTCAAATTTTGACCCCTCAGAGTGCTTAGCATCTTATTTCTCCTCACGAGATTGCCCCTGGATCACACATTGAGGTCATGAGAATAAAGAAAACTATCACCAACTACCTACAAGGCTGTGCTCTAAGAAAAATTGAAGGGAGCTCAGTGCTCTGAAACTGTGAAATCCAGGGTGCCCAACATATACTTTTTATGAAAAAACTAAGATTCCTGAGTCACCCAAGAGCAAAAGTAAGGCACCAAGGGCCACCAGGTGCTGCTAGACAATGGCCCTGACCTTAGCAGCTCCTTTTTGCTACTTGTAAATAAATTCTCCCTATCAACACCATAAGAAATGTATGGAGATCAGTATGGAGAAAATGCATACTGATGTATAGAGAACAGTATGAAGAATATGCATACTGATGTTGGGATGGAAAGGATTATTATAGAGAAACACCAAAATGACTCTCACAGCCTGACAGTGGTTGGCTATTTATGCATGAGGCCAAAGTGATTTTTGGCAATCCTTGTTGATCAAGACATTACCCTGAGAGTAGGCAACAGAATTTTTAGCTTAAGCATCACATTACATGCAGTCTCTTTACTAAATTACAAGAAAATATAGAGAAGCATAAGAGAAGGATGTTGATCACATTATGGGAAAATAAGGGCAAATGAGTTCCCACTGAAAGAGAATGTATATTAAATATTAAAGAATAAAAGCTAGTAGTTTCGAAAGAAACTGTTTGGGGCTGCGTTGGTGGGAGTTAAATGAAATAATTTGAATATATCAACAAAGTTGAATTGGTAAATAATGGCCACTGTAACGATTACAAAAGCTGACGTTTCGGGCGTTAGCCTTTTGTCGCAGCGAGTAGAGGAATTGTGGGTTGTGTGTGCTTTTAAAGGCATTTTCTAAATCCATTTTCTGCCTTTAAAAGCACACACAACCCACAATTCCTCTATTCGCTCTGACGATGGGCTAACGACGAAGGCATTTTTTAAATCCATTTTCTGCCTTTAAAAGCATGCACACACAACCCACAATTCCTCTATTCGCTCTGACGAAGGGCTAATGCTCGAAACATCAGCTTTTGTAATTGTTACGGTGGCCAATTTACCATTTCAACTTTGTTGATATATCCAAATTATTATATTAAATATTACATGTACTTACCCGAGTAAGACAGCGTAGCATTCTGCTCCTTAACCTTGCAACCTTCCCTTGACTTGCAATAATCTTTTGCATGCATGAGTCAATGCTTTTTCCATCCCTCTCACTTTAACAAAAACCACTTGTTAGACCCTTGACCTTAATAAAGAAAAGTAATAAACAGGGATCTCCAGAAGCCCCAGCGACCAGCGAAAATCGCCGACTAGTCATCTTGGGTGCACTGGCTACTCAGATCCAAAACAAAATACATAAATACTTTGTTTTGCATTCAATGGCAACTTTTCCATTTGTGACGCCTTCTTCCCCTTGGGTAAATATATTCCGCAGTAATTTAAAGTTTTCTTTAAAGAGCAAAGTGTCCGCAAATGTTGACTGAATAAACTTGAAAGTTTCCCCAAGAATTTCACCACACCATCGCTTTAATCTGGTTGCAGACAATGCATGAACGTTTAGCAAATGAAACAGATTCAGATTGCACAGATTTCTTAGTATAAAAATGCTCAGACATTGATAAACTTGTGCCGTAAGAGTGAACACTGGAAATTTTAGAAAACAAATTCGAAATATAATTACTTGGTGCAGACTGAAGTAGTATTGATGTCGTACATTAGATTAGCAATTTTTTTATAATATTGGAATTCTAGTGGAAGAAGTTTTGCTTTCAAAAAAAAAAAAAAGGGTATTGCATGCTCCCTTACTGGGGCAAAGTGGATACGATGGAGTACACGTTTTTGTAAGACAAGAATACTATTTAACAAGGTCTTAGAGGCAGTTCCCCAAGAAGTTAATCCTTACATTATAAAAGGTGCAATGAGGGATTTATAAATATCAAGAAGAGTTCGATTAGGAATTGCTAATGTCTTAGCTTCGCAATTAGACCAACATTCTTACTTAGTTTTGTTGCAAGGGTATAGATATGGTTTTCCCAACTTAGATTCTCATCAGTAACCCATGATATTTAATGCAATTCTTATGCCGAAAGAGTGACGTTATTATTTTCTTCATTGTCAAAAATATTAATTTTGTGGCAGGTAATTAAGTTGTTTTTGGTATGGTGACTCATGAATTTGACTCATGAATTTGAAAGCTAAGACTGGCACCTTGCTGGGGATCACCTCTCAGCACTGACATAAAGAAGTACTTTAATTACCATAGAACAGTTATTGACCTACACTATACTGCACTGCTAATAGGGCTCACTTAAATTCTGAGAATGCGGCAGATAAAACTGTAGCTATAATATTTAATAATATTTTGTAGTAACTTTCAAAATTCCCAAAAGCTTATCAACACTGGCACAGAGGGATCCAAATGTAAATCTTATGTGGACAGGGAACCTTTTAACCCAAACTCTCCTTTAAACCAGTTTAAGGAAGAAGAGAGAAGTTTCCTGCAGTGCAAATAACATACAGTGGAGGAAAAAAATATGCTTTAATACTTAATATATTCCAAACATAAATGTTATTTTGAATACCTTTATCTCTGGCATATCCATTATTGAAATGATGACTCCCAATTATTTCTAAAAGAAAAAAATTGGTGACCTTAGTGGTAATAGGGGAAAAATAATGGAAGAGAATTCTTGATTTCCCACACCATCTAATAGGTAAAAAGAATTAGAAGGAATCATTAATCAAAGATTCATAGTTCAGAATGGAATTTTGAGGAAATAGGAACCTTTATATCATCAAATTATCACAGAATGCAAATAAATAAAGGTAACTGAGCTAAGTGGAGAGCACTTTGGTCTGAAATCATATGTGTGATTCCAAATCAAAAAAGCTTAAGCGTGCAGCATGAGTTTGATTTCGAAACACAAGATAGTATGATTTCAGACCAAAATTGCATGGCATGAAGTTCAATTCCCTACACTTTATTACATCCATTTTGGAATCGCAGAATTCAGTTGTAGAATGTTTTTTTGGTGTTAAAATGTTATGTTGATCAAGTTGTGAGCTAATTTGTAGAAAATTGCAAAGGCTGTTTTTGATTTTCTTACAATTTGATTAGTTTCTCGACACCAGCAATTGGTTAATAAACCTTCTCTGTATACTGGGAACATTATATGTGATTTATTATTAAAGCCAACAGGGTGTGATTCATGAGTAATTTGCACCAATCATGAGAGCCAATCAAGTTACAAGGATCACCGGGGATTTAAAAATAGATGTGATAAAGAATAAAAATTCAAATTGATAGTTTAAGATCAACCATATTTCTACAAGACAATAATTTAAAAGATTGCAAAAGTTGTACAAGATTATAAGCAATCATTGCTTTGTGTTTATTCTACCAAGACACCAAACCTAATGCCTTGAGTGTCTTAATTACTAACTGACTAGCTAACTGTCTTGGTGAATACACTGAACAAATAAATAAACTGTGATGTACTTCACAACAACAAGTCAGTTAGGAGTCCAAACTACCTGTGGTTTAGTGCCGTTATAGAAATCCTCTGAAGAACCTTCTTAGAATTTTACACCCACTACGACTAAATTTTAAACAATTGGAAAAAATCAGGTTAAGTGAACAAGGCTTATTTAAGCTATAAATAAGTTTTCAAGTATTTAGGAATCCGAGTTTATTTCATAAAAATAGCAACCATCCGCAGGGTCCAAGAAATGATATCGGTTCGCATAACATACCTGTCAACTTTCTACTTAGTAAGCAAGATTTTCCTTTGTTGATGACCTCAAGTAAGCGAAAATTACGGTGGCCCATGTCTGCAAACACAACAAAAAGTTCTTGAAAAACAACAAACACTTTTCCAAACACAACATAGTATATTATCTGAACACAACAAACTGTTATCGAAACACAAGACAGTGTTATTGAAACACAACACACTATTATCGAAACAACACAAATATCATCGAAACACAACACAGTATTATCGAAACAACACAGTGTCATCGAAACACAATCCGGTATTTGCAAAACACAACACAATTTTACCAAAACACAACACGAATTAGAAAACACAACACAATATTTGCGAAACGTAACACAAAATTTTCCCGATTACAATACTGCAGGATTTGTCATAACCTGCGAACAGCACTGAGACACATTTTCGGTGTTGATTTGTTACTATACAAAGCGATACAAATGAAGCAGAAGGCTATCAGCCATCGTTACTCAGGCGCTGACATGTTATGCGCCAGAATCATTCCCCGCTATTTTATTTGTTATCTTCGCATGTGGTGATCTGTCGCGAGAATGGATGTGTTTTTTAAGTGCTTGAACTGCTCAGAAGAGCTCGAGGAAACTTACCAATTCTTGTCTACATGTGGAGCAGCCGTGGGCAAAGAGGAGGTTCTTATTCGTTATTATTTTCAGCGTGGGTGTCACGATTCTGTGAACTCAAAAGGGTTGTTTATTGTGCGAACTCGACTGCCGCCACGTGTGTTGTCGTTGTCTCTTAAGTGTTCTAAATATAAAGATGTTCATCGGCCCAGTGGCGTGACCGTGTAACGCAATATCACGACATCTTCCCCTTTTTACAAAGTTTACCTTCAAAAGTTAATTAATACTTAATGTTCGGTTTCGATCACTGTTCAAATCACATAAAATCGATAAAACATTGTTCTTCATTGAAATCATAAAAAGATAGAAACTGAACCCAACAACTATTTAGCGGCTCAATCATTCAATGTTCAGTTCATATGGTAATCCTGATGCCACAAAGGCGGTCGACGTCTGCGTTCTGATCGACGAGTTTCAATCCTTTGTGGCTCAAGCTCAGTTCCCATTTCATTTTCAAGTGGCATTCTCTCTGTTTTGGTCTCGCCATGGAACTCCGGTGGAGGAGGTCCTGGCTCTGTCAGATTTGGCGCCGGTTTGAGGGTAGACTCGGGCGGAGTTAGTTCTACCAGACTCATAGGTGGTGCTGTTTCCGGGATCAGGCGCAGTTGCCGACGGTTGCGTCGGTATCGCCTGCCGCAAACTTCAACTTCATAGGACCTGTTCTCCAAGGCTTTCATGCAGGTCCCCAGACTCCATTCCTCCCTTCCGGGAAGCCGCATCCTGATGGCCTGTCCACACTTTAGTGCCTCTAAAGGGCGAAACTTTTTGTTGTATTGTTGAGCTTGTCTTTTCTTGCGCACAGCTAATTTGGTGGCTGTTTCCTGGTGTGATGGCTGCCGCAGGAGCGTTTCATGGGTTGGTAAGAAAGTGCGTGTGCGGCGTCCCATCAGTCTCTGTACGGGTGATGTTCCTAGACCCTCTGTTGGGGTGTTGCGCCAATCAAGAAGGGCTAACAGCGGGTCTTGCCCATCCGCTTTCGCTTTCGTCATCAAGTTCTTGCAAGTCTTCACGGCATTCTCGGCGCGGCCATTTGACTGGGGGTAACGGGGGCTCGAAGTTCTATGTTCAAACTGCCATTCTCTCACGAATGCACTGAACACCGATGACGTAAACTGAGGTCCGTTGTCGGTAATAAGCACGTCTGGTATCCCATGGCGGGCGAATTGTACTTTACACGCAGCTATCACGCTAGCAGATGTGGCCACCTTAACCTCCTGGACTTCAAAGAACCCACTCCAGTAGTCGACTAGGACAAAGAAATGTTGTTGCCCAAGGTAAAAAAAATCGGCACCTAGCATCGACCAGGGACGCGACGGGATCGGATACGGTTGCAATTCCTCGCGGCACTGATCTGGCTGGTACGACTGGCAGATTGAGCATTTGGAAACAAAGTCCTTTACTTCCGAATTCATGAGGGGCCAATAGAGGACCTCCCTAGCGCGACGTAAACACCCTTCGATTCCAATATGTGATCGGTGAATTTGCTTTAACATTTCTTTTCTCAGGGAAGGGGGTACCAGCAATCGCTCCCCCAGGAATACTAGTCCCTTGTCTTCTATAAGCTCACTTCGTTTGTCATAGTAAGGCGTCAGCTCAGGGGTACAGAACTTCTTTGACACTGGCCATTCACCCTTGATTGCTCCGATTAGCTTTTGCATCACTGGGTCCCTGGCAATCTCGTTTCTGAATTCAGCGAGCCTGTATGGTGCAATCGAGAGGTTTTCTGAATGATCTATCTCGGCAAGTGTACAGATCAGACTTGTATCGTGCTTGGAGGCTTCGGTGGTGTTGCGGTATGCTCGACTCAGTGCATCTGATACCCACATAAGTTCCCCTTTTTTATACTGCACATCCAGGGAGTAATTCTGAAGGGCCATCAGCATTCTCTGGAGTCTCTTTGGTGAGTTGTGTATTGGCTTGGTAAAAACTGCCCTTAGTGGTTCGTGGTCAGACTCGATGTGTACAACTTCGCGTCCCAGTATGTATTGATTGAACTTGTCGGTTGACCACACTATGGCGAGGAGCTCTTTCTCGATTTGAGCGTAACGCGTTTCGGTGTCGGTCAGAGCTCGCGAGGCAAAGGCAACGGGCTGACCCTTTTGCATCAGTACTGCACCTAGACCCTTTATGCTGGCATCGCATTGGATTGTCACTTCTTCAGTAACATCATAGTATTTCAGTACCGGGGCCTTGGCCAAGTATTCTTTGGCCAAGTATGCTTTCTCATGCTGTGCAAGCCAACACCACTCGACGTCCTTGTCCTCAAGCCTTCGCAAAGGTTCTGTCATGTCGGACAGGAGTGGCAAGAATTTGGCCAGATAATTGACCATCCCCAAAAACCTCTTCAGGCCTTTCACATCAGTCGGCGGTGGCATATCCAAAATAGCTTCAACTTTGGCTGGGTCTGCCTTTAGACCATCAGGAGTCAAGAGGTGGCCCATGAAACGCACTTCGGTTTGAGATCTTTTCAGCTTGAGTTTGTTGAGCTTGAGGTTCCACTCCCGGCATTTCTTGAAGAACGCACGTTCGTTCTTTTCAAGGCTCGAGTTGACCTCTGCGTCAGTTTCGCCAAATCCAGCGATGAGGAAGTCGTCAGCGATAACTTCAACTCCTTCTAAATTTTCTACGAATTCATGCATGCGTCGCTGCCAAACTTCAGGCGCACTTGAGATACCAAAAGGCATGCGGGCCCATCTATAACGCCCAAAAGGCGTATTGAACGTTGTCAGGAAACTAGAAGCATCGTCTAAGAGGATTTGGTGGAAGCCATCCTTGGCGTCACAAAGAGTAAATATCTTGGCACCTGTTAAGCGGGAGGCCACTTCATCGATAGTCGGCAACTGGTAATGCTCTCGCCGAATGGCACGATTTAAATCTCTCGGGTCAATACAGATGCGTACTTTGTTTGGCTTCACTATGGCCACCATGCTGGATACCCACTGCGTCGGTTCTGTTACTGGAATAATAACTTTACGATCAACAAGTTCGTCCAGCTTGTTTTTGATGCGTGGACGCAAGGCTACTGGCACTCGCCTCGGTGCGTGGACAACTGGTTGCGCCTGTTCGTCTATGGCTATTTTGTATGCTCCCGGTAGGGCCCCTAATCCGTCGAATACGTCCTCATACTCTTCGAGCAAGGAGGCTTTGGGACACTTGACGTGTAATGCTAGGACGTCACAATTATGCAAACTCACAAAGCCAAGATTGAGGCTGGTGTTCAATGATAAAGTCGGTTGATAGTCTCCGTCTAAGATGTTAAACTCCATTGACCTCCGCTGTCCACGGGACCACACAGGCAGGGTAGCTTTACCAGCAATTTTGCGGCGATCCCCTGTGTACGAGACTATTTCCTTTTGGCATGGTTTGAGGCGATGAAGGAGGGTGTCCCCAGTGATTTGCTTGTATAATTGGGCCGGGAGAATGTCGCACTGCGACCCAGTATCTATTTGAAACTGGACTTCTGTCTTGGGATCTGGCCCATAAATGTGGAGTTTGACCACTGCCAATTTTTCCTGGCCTTTGCTCGTACTAGTAGTAGCACCAATGTAGTAGGGGTCGTTTCCCATGTCGACGGCTTCGTGGATCGCCGAAACTCTACTTTTCACTCCTCGGGGATTAGCGCGACATTTATTCGCAAAATGATTCATACTCCCACAGTTAAAACATGTTCTTCCATACGCGGGACAATGACGTCCATGCACCATTCCGCAATTTCCACATTCTTTAGACGGTCTTCTAAATGCTTGTGACTTAAGTTGTCGTTCTTCTTCAGGTTTTTCTGCCGATCCCGCCTTCCGTAACGCATGAACTGCAGTATCTCCTCCAGCCATTAGCTTTACTTGCTGTTGGGTCTGTTCTGACGACTTAATAATGTCAACTGCTTGTAGGAAAGATAAATCATTCAAACGGAGAAGTCTCTCGCGGACGCGATCATCCCGTATGCCTAGCACGAGGCGGTCACGCAAAATTTCATCTGGTGTGATTGTATCGTGTGCACAGTTTTTTGCGATCGTTCGAAGCTCCGTAAGATACGTCGAGATGTTTTCGCCTGGTTTCTGGTTTCGGTTGTTGAACCTATAGCGTTCATATATGACCTGTGTCCTAGGAATGCAGAAATCGTCGAACTTCTTCAGGACTTGTGAAATGTCGTCTGCGTTTTCGTCTTCGTTCCAAATAAAGGTATCGTGGGCTCTGACGCCATCCTCGCCTATAATGCTTAGTAATGTCGACACACGAACTATGCCCTCTTGTTTATATACACCAGTAGCGATTTCGTAGCGCTGCCACGCTGCTTTCCACGATTTCCATGCGGTGGCTAAATTGTCGTCAAAATTAAGCGCTTTCGGCGGGGGCAAATTTGACGGGGGAATAAAAACTTGAGTCGGCGCTGGTGGCACAACTATGGATGCTTCAGCTGCTTCTGTCATCTTTAGGGGTGAACAGATCCCACTTCTGACACCATGTCACGATTCTGTGAACTCAAAAGGGTTGTTTATTGTGCGAACTCGACTGCCGCCACGTGTGTTGTCGTTGTCTCTTAAGTGTTCTAAATATAAAGATGTTCATCGGCCCAGTGGCGTGACCGTGTAACGCAATATCACGACAGTGGGTTCGATTATTACTCGGTTTTATTATCCAACTACACCTAGACGAGTACAAATAACGCCATAGACGAGTACAAATATCACGCGGTATTTGTACTCTTCTATTGTAGTACCGATTAAACAGGTTTTCTCGCTTCGCGCAAGCGAAGAATCGGATTGTAGTTAGGAAAAAAAAAAGTGGCGGACAATTTGAATCATATTTCCGACGACGAAGAGTCAGAATGGCTGGCAAATATAGGTCCAAGTTCATTAGATGAATCGAACGAAGAAGAACAGCTTGACGACCAGAAAATTTCTTCGATTAATGAAGAAAATGGAAACAGCGACACAACAACGCGTCAATTCCGTTCCGCTTCGCATACTTCTGTCACGCACTCCCCGTAAATAAATATCCGCGAAATTCGCCCGCACTGAAATAACAGTTTGGCGTGTTGGATAATAAATAACATATAAGACGTTTTAATGTGTAGTATCGCTGAGTATTTTTACTCGTTATTTGTATTTCGACTCGCCCTGCGGGCTCGTCAAAAAAAGTGGCGGACAATTTCAATCATATTCCCGAGGACGAAGAGTCAGAATGGCTGGCAAATATAGATCCAAGTTCATTTGATGAATCGAACGGAGAAAAAAAGCTTGACGACCAGAAAATTTCTTCATTTAATGAAGAAAATAGAAACAGCAACACAGCAACACAGCAACGCGCCAATTCCGTTCCGCTTCGCATACTTCTGTCACGCACTCCCGTAAATAAATATCCGCGAAATTCACCCGCAGAAACAACAGTTTGGCGTGTTGGATAATAAATAACTTATTAGACGTTTTGTTGTGTAGTATCGCTGAGTATTTTTACTCGTTAAATACTCAGCGATACTAGACAACAAAACGTCTAATAAGATATATATATATATATATATATATATAGAAAAGCACAATGCAACAGAAATGTCTATGCGTACGTTAATTTGCACAATAGACCTCGCGAGTGCGAATTAAGAAGAAGGAATAGAAACAGTGACGATGCCAAAATTTATCAGGCCATTCAACAAGAGTTGGACGGGCCAGGCTGCAGGAGGGGTTATCGAGATTGTGGCACACCCTTCGTTTGTATTATGGAATACAAGCACCAAGAAGAAAGGTGGAAGGGATTTTACAACAAGTTGACCCTAAAGGAACAGCCTTGGGGAGGGTTCATACACTAAGAAGGTCATACACTAACCCAGGCCCGAATTTTGCTTGGCACGTTGACGGCTACGATTATTTAAAGCCATATGGCTTTCCTATTCATGGTGCAGAGGACAGTTTCAGTCGTCGAGTCATGTGGTTGAAAATTTGCCCCTCGAATAATGACCCATGCCACGTACCTTCATTGTTTTACGATTGTGTTTAATCAAACAGAGGTTGCCCAAGAGTTCTTCGAACAGACTGTGGGGCTGAAAATGTGACCATGGCGGCCATGCAGTGTTATTTTCGGGGAAATGCTAACGACGGCCAAGCTGGATTAAATGCGCATAGGTACGGATCGTCCCCAGCAAACCAGCGCATTGAAGGATGGTGGTCATTTTAACGGCATGACAGATCAACGTGGTGGATTAATTTTCTTAAAGACTTAGTTGAAACAAACATTGTTGATAATGCAAGGGAATTAAGTATGTTCTGTTTGTGGTTCTGTTTTAGAGATATCTTGCAGGCGGACCTAGATCATGTAAGGGATCACTGGAACACCCATTACATTCGAAAATCACGTCACAATACAGTCCCTGGTAGGCCTGATGAGCTTTTGTACATTCCAGAGAACAGTGGGTTTGAAGATTTCAGATGTCCCATTACAAAACAACAACTGGACGATATGGCTGTGTGCTGCACAACAGACGAAGAAGAAAACATTTTTCTGGAGTATTCTAATTATGGGCTGGAGAGTTTAAATTTGCACCGTCCGACAAACTGGAGGGAGTTATTAACACTTTTCCAACGTTTAATGCAAGTATTACAATAGGTCAGTCTGGGACATTTTAGTACAGTCCAATGGTACTACGGTAAAGCAGCAGATTGAAATGACTTCCCAATTTTTCAGATGATATATAATACATCCTATTAGTTACTTTAAGTGCAAACAAGATTGGAAAATTGGTTGTACACAAAAGTACAACTTGTGATTACTTTGATGGGGCATTTGTATTTCTCAACAGATGCTCTACTCTTTTACAGATGCAATATGGTAAAGTGAAACTTTATTCACATCCAATTACTTCACTTAAACATGAACAAGAACGATATCGCAACCTTAGTTTTCAAAAGACTGAGCTGTTTTAAAACATCATTAATTATCTCCTAGTACGTAAAAAATAATGCAAAGGTGACATTCTTATTAGTTTGCATTTACCCTTTCAATTAAACATGAACAAGAACAGTATTAGGACCTCGGTTAATTTCAAAGACTGGGGAAGAGTTTCAAAACATTAGGCATATCCATATCCCTTGGCATTTGTAAATGCAAACGTGACATCTTTTTTAAAGTCATCATATGTGTTATGCACCACTGGTAATAGCAACTGGCAGGAACATGCATTTGCTTAATTGGGAACTTGGATTTTTCACCACATTGCTCAGGTGCATAAAGGAAGCCAATGTGCAGCTCTATACCACCTGGGGGAACTTCCCTGACTCCACTGACAAAAAAAGGAATATCTCTAAAAGTCAATTCTACTGTTTTTTTCTTCAACATCTTGTAAAAAATCATTCCACTGTGACAACACTAGCCCTTCAAGTTAGCAATTATTTGAATCAGTTTCACTTCAATGCCGGACAGAAAAAAGACAGTCAAATAATTCTGCAGTTAGTGTTAATTCAGAATAACAGAAAACCTCTTTAAATTTCTCTTACTTTTCTGTCATAGCTCAATTAAGGACACCTAGCTGGGTAGCCCTCCTTTAAATTGCTCAAATGCTGCACTGCCCTCTGAATTACAAACCAATGAGCAGTCTTGTCAACAAGATTTAAAATGTCTCCCTGTTTTCTTAATAGGGAACTTTAGCATCACGTTTACGGCAAACGACAAACCTGAACATCAGATGCTGCAGGGTATGTTTGTGTTTTTGGAAATATACTCCAAAAATTTTTAAAATGTTGAAAAGACTGCCAACAGTTATTATTTACACTTAACTGACGATCGACACATATCGTATTTCGTACTCTGTTTTTATTCTGGCAATTTCATTACTCCTGCTTGCCTAGTTAGACAATAAAAGGAAACAAATATTTATTTTTCTTCATTTTATACTCAGACTATGAAGACTAAAGATGCATCTTTGTATGATATTTATACTCTGTGCTGTTGTGTACAGCATTAGCCGTAATTCTGGGCCAGAATTGAAAGCTGTTAACTTTGCCGACAAGATAGCAGGACAGAAGCTGAACGGAGGCCTGATAAGAGAAATAGAAGTGGATTCGGAAACTTCTTGTCATTTTGAGTGTGTGGCTGAAGAACGATGTCAGTCTTAAACTTTAGAACCATAAAGGGCGACTCAAAGCACTTCAAGTTCCAACTAAGTGACTCTGGTCGATTTATTGGATTTGCTAATTTTACTGAGGATAAAGATTTCATTTGCAGGGGAATGATGGTAAGATAAGTCTGTTAATAATTTGTCACCTGGTACTGTGAGAGACACGATAAACAAACAGCCAAATTTTAGGGACAAATTTTCCGACAACCGTTGAGGCTAGGAGGTCGCTTTTGCGTTAAAAATTTGCTAATGGGCCATTAAAGAGAGTGCAATTCAGCCTTATATTTAACAATTGGTTCATGCTTTAGCGTGCACTATCGAGTTATGGAGCACGCGGGAAGTTTGGAGAGCACGAAAGAAGCGTAAGAGTTGCCCGAGGCAATAGCCGAGGGAAACTCTAGCTTCTTGAGTGCTCTCCAAACTTCCCACGTGCTCCATAACTCGATAGTGCACAGCTGAAAGCATGAACCAATTGTTTTAGAACATAGCCGGTGGAATTGTGCATCAAATCCGACGCGAAAAACGGACAACAATATCAGTTGAAGCGAATCGTGACGGCGTTGATGCCGAGTGTCCTTTTCCTTTGTTTTTCTCTTTTTCTGCCTCATTTAGGAACTCTAACCCAAGGGAAAAGGTCGAAACATTGTCTTCGTTTTCGGACTAGTAGGCCGAGTTTCTGTTTGTATCCATTATTGTGGCGAAATATATTATTTTTCCCCGCGCTAACAATGGCCGCTCGCGCGAAAAGAACAATTTCTGGAGAAGTCGGATTTGCTGACGCTATCAGCGTGCACTATCGGGATTTTGAGCACTTTCACGTATAATGAATTTGATTGCGCGACTCTGCTAGCTATGTTCTAATATGCGTTAAATATCGAATTTTTGTTTTTTTTTGGACATGGGTATTGCTCCTGAACTTTCTCGACTTACCCGATCCAAAAATGCTACATGTCCTGTCGCACCTTGATAAAAATATCTAGCATGTAGAAGACTAGATGTTGGAAACCCTAAATACTTACTTTAACATGATAAAAATATCGCACCTCTTGAGTACATCCACATCTATGTAGTCAAGAGCAGTTTTTAACTGATCTTTTTCTAGAGGAGCCTCTAAAAAACCATGAATCCCCAGAAAACCCTTTATTCGAAAGGTCATGATAAACTTCGAAAGGAAAGGTTGTTAAGGAGATATGTTTTCGCAGAGTTCTTGCGAGAAGGACAGGTTTCAAAGTGGCAAAAAGGGAATCTGCATTCCCAATTATGAAGACGGAAGCACACGATGCAAATGTGACGATGGCTATACTGGAAAACATTGCAATAAGTTAACGATTTAGATCAGGGCGGAGAGTAGTTCTCAACCTTTCTTCGTCCTTATTTGGACATGAAATCATAGGCGTAGGAGAAATTTTTGGGAGTGGGGGGCTGTGAACCACTTTCCCAAAACATTCTTGCAAGTTTCCCACATTTTTAAGAAACAAACAAAAAGAATCGAGGGTTATACAATACACTAACATGGGCGAAGTACATATGAATTGAAAATATTCTTATCAATGAATCTATCACATGCACGAGCTCATAAAACACGTTCTGCCATTTCGACGGCCGAAGATATCAATTGTACGATCCTTGTCATTGTTGACTACAAAATCAGACTATGCCCTGTGGTTCTGCGGGGGTAGTTTTCAATCTGCGCAGCTCACTGAATAATCGTGCTGCAGAACACGATGTAGTAGGTATCACTGCAAGGATATGTACCACTTTAGAAAACTCTAGATAAATATATATCAAATAGATCATTCTCGTGTATTGCCTCCCGCATATCTGAAACAGTTGTCTAGCCTATTCCGAACTCACAACGAAAACTAGCGTACATTTTCAGCTCGGCTCTAAAATCTCGCCGTCGATGTTGTGAAATTTTATCCACTGGCTATGCCAAAATTTCTCTTGTTGCCCAAATAACCTGAGTTTCCCATAAATTTTTTTTGCAGGGGGGGGGACTACAACCCCTAAGCCCCCCCTGGTTCGTACATCTATGCAGTACAGAGTTTGACATCAGTCAAAGTTCAAGAAAAACTAGACTAAACCACTCTTTTTATTCGCAACAGAGGGGAAGAGCTGCTCTCAGTTGTTTCAAGATGGTTTTAGTATCAGTGACTTATACGCCATTAATCCGGATGGCGATAAACCGATACAAGTGTTATGTGATAGGGCCATGGAAGGAGGAGGTTGGACCGTTTTTCAGAGACGTTGGGACGGCTCTGTTGACTTCTATCTTGGATGGGAATCTCACAAAAACGGGTTTGGAAATCTGAACGGTGAGTTCTGGCTTGGAAACGACAATCTTCGCCGCTTGTCAGCCGCTGTTGACGTTATGCTGAGAGTTCACTTAGAAGACTTTGATGGCAACATCACCTACGCCGAGTACACCACTTTTAAGGTGGCAGGCGAAGCTGATAAGTACCGGCTTATAATTGATGGATACATTGGCACGGCTGGTGACTCCATGACACAACGACACAAGTAAGGAAAAGTGTCTATTCTATTCTATCCCATCCTCTCTCCTGCCCTATCCTGTTGTATTTTTCTCTATTTTAATTCATTCAGTTCTATTTCATTCTATTCCGATCGACTATCTTTTTGTCCCTCTGTTCGTATAGTGTCTTTAAGATCTGTCTATCAAGAAATTATATTCCATTTTATTCCGACCATCTTCTCGTCCCTCTGTTCGTATGGTGTCTCTAAGTACTGTCTATCAAGAAATCCTTCTAGACGTTGATTGGTTTTTGTCACTTTTAACGGGGGCAATTTTCAACAATGGTCGAACATAAATGAAGCAAGGCAATTTATGAGTCTTTTAATCTTATTCCAGCAATATGCAGTTTTCTACGAAAGATCAAGACAATGACATACATAGTTTTAACTGTGCCCAAGAGGACAAGGGGGCCTGGTGGTACGACAAATGCTATACTTCTAATTTAAACGGTCTATCTAAATGGCCGACAAACATCTTATGCAAATGGCGTCAACTGGTATGCATTCAGGAGCAATTACTACTCTCTAAGACACACCGAGATGAAAATAAAAACCAAGGAATAGGACTGTTTCCATCACATGGTAACAAATTGACATAATATTAATCATGACGATACCAAAGCCCTGCCGCTCTTCATATATATATACTAAATGAAATGAAAAACGAAGGTCCTCTTTTTCTTTCTTTGCTTTTGTGCTACGCCTTTCACCGCTGTTGCGGCTTTTCAGGCATAGCAAATTGTGTTTATTGACTTATTACATCACAGATCTAATTGTAATTACAATGTTATTGTAATTCGAAGCACGCGCGAGCAATAAGCGTGATTTCAAATCATTAAGAACGGGTTTATATTTAGAAATAGTAAATATTTCTTTGTTCTTTCTCATGACCTCAGAAGTGCCGAGAATCTTGTAAAACGGAAAGATAGTGAACTGAGGGGTCAATCCCGCAGCACATTCATCATTATGTTTGCTGACTCCCAGCTGACTCCAGTCAAAAATATAAAAATTTTTAATAAAACGTTTCGGTCCGAGACCTTCTTCAGTTATTCACAACTTTTGAAATAAAAAAAAGAGAGCATTAAATAAGATCGAAGTGCTAATGATTACGTAATTACAGATAACGACTAATGAACTGGTGCTAATAAAAAGATCACAAAGAACCTAATTACAAAGAAAGCAATGGACAAAACACAAGAAACAAACTCTAAAAACTAAGAGATAAGAATTCTAAATATATTAAAATTAGTGGCGTAACCAATTGCATAGAAGCAATGCGGCAAGCAAAAAAGGGGAGGCCCACTTTTAACTGCAACTGTAAACCGTAACAAAATCTCAAAACAAGGCCTTTGGAGCCCGAAAGGGTAAATTAGCAACAAAATTAAATGGTACTAATCATAATAAGATCCCTTGGTAGGGCCTCTGAGCCCAATCCACACCTAAAGGGTCGGCAAAATCCAAGATAAGGGCCTTTGAACGATCAATTAGTAGCGCCTAACATAAGATGGAAAATTAATGACGGCAAATTCTATTTTTCCAATGAAATTCCTTTCTATTATTCAAACCATGGGGTGCCAAAGAGAACAACTGAGCACTTCAATAAGCCTCTTTTGTGATTAAAAGCCTATCGAACTCTTCAGAGCCACTAGGGGCCTGTACCTGAGCAATGCATTGGAACGAAAAATCGTCCAGGGTGTGTGGGGTTTTGTTAAATTGTATCGCTACTTCACAAGTTGTTTTGTTTGTGAGCATAGCATTTATGATTTCGAAATCTTTAAAGTCGGTAGCAGCAGATCCCACGTATTGCAGGCGACATTTCTTGCAAGAAGCCAAGTAAATCACATTTTTAGAATCACCGAGAAGTCTAGAGTGAATGGTGTAATTTTTGCCCGTCTGAAAGCTGAGAAATGATTTAGATTCAACAAAGAAATTCTGACCCCTGTCAGAGGCCCTGCCAAGGGATCTTATTATGATTAGTATCATTTAAGGGCCCCTCCAGGGATTTTGTTGCTAACTTGCCCTTTCCAACTCCAAAAGCCTTGTTTTGGGATTTTGTTACGGTTTACAGTTGTAGTTAAAAGTGGGCCTCCCCTTTTTTTGCTTACCGCATTGCTTCTTTGCAATTGGTTACGCCACTCATTTTAACATATTTAGTATTCTTATCTCTTAGTTATTAGGGTTTGTTTCTTGTATTTTGTCCATTGCTTTCTTTGTAATTAGGTTGTTTGGTATCTTTTTATCAGCACCAGTTCATTAGTCGTTATCTGTAATTACGTAATCATTAGCACTTCGATCTTATTTAATGCTTTCTTTTTTTTATATTTCAAAAGTTGTGAATAACTGAAGAAGGTCTCGGACCGAAACGTTTTATTAAAATTTTTTATATTTTTTACGTCAGAAGTTGTCCATCCTCGCAATTTTAAAACTTCCTATATATATATTTAACAATTATTCGCCGAAGGCGAGGTGAATATTGTCGAATAATCCCCTCGACTTCGTCTCGGGGATTATTCGGCAATATTCACCGAGCCTGAGGTGAATGATTGTTTTAATATAATTTCAGAGCTGAGCAACAGAGAAATTTCTAAAATCGTAATATTTTAGTAACATTGACATTTTATTTTAGCATTTTATATAAACCACGTGGAGCGGTTTATACAACGTCATATAAGGAACCGCTCGACCAATCAGATTGCTGGAAACTCTTTACTCAGCTCTGAAATTATACTAAATTTATATAGTGTGTGGTAGGCAGAAAAAAAACAACTACATATATATCCCTACAGACCTGTTTCGTGGTTGCCCACTCATCAGGGGATTTTAATGGCAGAATTATCCTTTCAAGACAAGCTAGTATCGATGGGTTCCAAATGAATGAGGCCAAGTGCAAAGAACTACGAATTGGATTCTCTAACAGCAACCACGATTTTGAACCCCTAGTCATAAATGGCAAACCCCTTGAACTAGTCACCAGTGCCAAATTGCTAGGCGTGACCATTAGCCACGATTTAAAGTGGAACATGCACACCTCTGAACTAAGTAGAAAATGTTCCTCTCGTCTCTACTTTTTGAGACAACTCAAGAGATCTGGAGTTGCACCAAGCGAACTTGTGCAATTCTATGTGACATGTATTAGGCCCGTCTTGGAATACGCAAGTCCTGTATTCCACCGTTCTCTACCAAACTACATCAGTGAAGATTTGGAACGGATCCAAAGAAGGGCACTCAGAATCATCTATCCTAACCTGTCATATTGTGTAGCACTAGAAACGGCTGGCCTACCAAAACTTCACGAGAGGAGGGAAAAAAATCTCAACCAACCTGTTTGACGAGATAGTCCGTAACCCCACCCATAGACTCCACAGCCTCCTCCCCCAGAGGAAGAGTTGTAGATACGCACTGAGGCGCAAAAGTGATTTCACTCTCCCCATATGCAAAACCGAGCGCTCGAAGAATAGTTTTATTTTTAGCCATATTTATAAGATGTAGATAATTTTCCTTCTTTCTTAACGAAAAAGTTGTAATATTTTACACGTCCTTTTTATCATCTGTACTTGTAAATATTCCGTAATTCAGCCCATGGCTGCAAGGTGTTTATAATAAAGTATCTATCTATCTATGCAATACCATCGCTTATATATTATGCTAATTGCTAATTAACATGATTTATACAGTGTGAATAGGGTAAGCTGGAAAATGGGGAGTCCGGAATTCCGCCGGAATATTTCAACGTCTGTTTTCTCATTCAAAACGACTCCGATGATTTTAATAAACAGAAAATCACTCGTCAAATTATAGGTTAACATGGTCAGCGTGCCTTTAATCGAGATCTCGATTATTCATTTAAAGGGTACAAGGAAAATATCGCAATGCCTTAGTAAGTCTGGCATTCATTCAACTTCAATTCCGATAAAGCACTACTTAACAAAAACGAGAAGATAGGATGCACCAAGTGATTGATTAATCGATGCTGTTGTCTTTAAGTGTCCAGATGTGTTTGCTGAGTTCGGTGGAGTTGCGGCGTTTTGCGTTTCGGAATGATGAGGTGTGGTTGTTGTGGCGCGACTTAAAGTCATTTGCAGTGAGTCCGATGTATGTGTCTGTCGTGCTTTTGTATTTACGCGTAATAGTAGCTTGGTATATAACAAATTGTTGGGCAGTTGCATTTCTCATGGTTGTTTGCGGTAGCGGCGTCGGTTGTGGCGGTGGCGTTAGACTTTACGTGTGAGGTCAGGATTCTTTTGTTGTGGTTGTCGATGATTTGTTTTGTATTGTCCATGCAGCTGTAACTAATCTTGATTGTGTTTCTGTTGAAGATTCTACGGAGCTTATGGTCTTTGGGGAAGTGTTTGTCAATCAATGCGAGGAATTTATGTCCGATGTAATGCTGGTGTTCTTGGTGAAAGGTGGGTTGTACCAGACGATGTTGTTGCGTTTTCAGTTCTTGCGTCTTTGTGTGTGCGTTGGTTGCTTGGTCGAGGGAGGTTTTGTCGGATGAGAGGGATTGATAAGCGTCTGTTGATGCCAGCGGGAAGGATTTTTTTTAGAAACCTTAAAGAAGTGTTGGCGCCATCCCGCTACGACCCTAACATCGAGTACGAAGGGGCTGCTGAGGTTAAGGGATGTTTTAAATGTAACAGAACAAGATGCGATTTTTGTCGCAACTTCTTGGCTGAATCTAATTCCTTTTTAAGTTTTCAAACAGGCAACAGTTACAAGATACGATCGAAACTTTCCTGTGATTCTAAGAAAATCGTTTTTGTCGGTTCGTGCAAGAAATGTCGCCTACAATACGTTAGTTCCACAACAAATGACTTTAGTGTTAGATTTCGCAACCATAAGCCTGCTATGGTCACTAAGAAAAACACCTGTAACGTATAAATCAAGTTTCATCATCTGAGGTAGGCTTAAGACAGAATACAAGATTCCTTAGAAATAACCCACCCATCCCACCCCAGGGGAGGACATCCATCACACAGTAATCTCGTGCGTGGGAAATTAACGTTCCCTACCCTTAACCCTGCAGGAGACTGGACCACCATTTATTCGTCTCTATTTGAGAAGACTAGAATATCTAACCGTTTCTTGATGTCATAGAAAGGTAGCATTTCTTCTTAATTATTTTAAGACCTTGAGTGTTGGTCCGGCCGGAGCTCGAACCCTTGACCTCCCGCAGAACAGTCCAGTGCTCTATCCATTTAGCGGAGGCGGTTGAGTAGCAGTAGTGGTACATATTTAGTAGGTAAGTAGCGGTACATTTTAACAAAACACCACATCATTAAAGCGATTTCTCGTTCCAATGCATCGATCAAGTGCAGGCAACCGTAAACAATTTAGGTAACATCGAGAAACTTTTAATTACCAAAGAAGCACATTGGAGCGCACAGTTGTTCTCTCTGGCACCCTTCGGTATGAATAAGCGCCAGGCATTTCACTCCAAAAAAAAGAATAAACTATGATTAATGCGGTGAATTTTTTCAAATTGGGCGGGCATCAAAGGTCCCGGTCTCAGCTTTGATTGGGAATTTTGGTACAATTCTCACCTTTATTCAAAGCTGGTTCCTTAACACTTTCAGTGGATTCGACAATTTTTAAATTTTATGTTTGTTTTTCCCCATAGATTGTGATAATTTTTCGCGTAGTAATTACTGTTTTTGTTAATATGTGTCATCACGCCCTCTTTGTAAATCTATTTAAGAAGTTTGTAAGTTATTGTATTACAACCGATGAAGGTCTCGGACCGAAACGTTTTTCATTAAACGTTTTAGATTTTTTATTGAGTATATGTCTTCCTTTGCTCGAAGTTGTCCGTCCTCGTGTGCCACAGTACTTCATCTATTATTTATCGAGGTTTGGACTGCGAATCCTTTTGGATCCTTATGGCGCGGCGTCTCTGTTGGCTCGAATCCTGTCAACTTGTCAGATGTCTATATTATATTATTTAGACTTGCTTGGCGTTTCTCTTTTTAAAAGCACTCTTAAAGAAAAAGAAACAAAATTCTGGGTATAATTTGGAAATAAATCGGGCAATGCAAGTACCATGATATGCTACTTTTATTAGCACAATCTATAGGTGGTTTGTAACCAATCTCCAGAGACACAGGTAACAATAGTGAAAGGAACAAATGCTGGTGGAAGAACAAAAGGAGCTAGTGAGATATCTATTGTTTACATCCACTAACATGGCGGCAATGACGTCACGTGCAAATCACCCATAAGGCCTACCTCAGTGTATGAGGATGACAACAATGGTGCATTAAATTTTCGCGACTAGGAAACATTGGTCGACATTAAAGAGAAGTCATACTGAACGATATTTTCATTAAAGTTTTGTCTGTTATCTAAAATCTCCAAAGCATTCAAAATAGAACAAACAAATTGGACGCTTTGAACGTGTAGTTAAGATCTATTTCGGGATTTTTATTTTATTTTTTGTCGTGTTCACCAAGGACTGCGAAGTATTTTGCCAAAGCATCTCTCAAAATTAGTAATCACATTGTGGCGTGCCAGCGTTATAATAAAACTTAGAGAAAACTTGAGCGATTTCCCTCGGGGAGTATTTTGATCCATCCTCCTTTCTTGGCACATGCGCAAGACTGACGAATCATGTAGCTCTCCCTCGCGAATAAACCTGTTGTGTCAATTCTCCTTAGTTTCTCAACGCACTTTTAAGCGGAAAAGTGATGAGAATTTCAAAAATGATCACATGGATTTCCAATACTAATAGATTGGTAATAAAGCGACTCGAAGTATCGCTAGGGATAAGCGACTTCTCAAGTAGTTTAAAGGAGCACTCTGATGAAACCGCCCTATAATTTGAAAACCCGAAAAATTTGATTATTTTATTATAATATAAATTGTTAGTCAATAATAAAGCCTTTTCAATAATTATTCATTCCGCCATCGGTTGTTTTACGACCATGATGCAACGCAATCAGAGTGCCTGTATATGACATCTTACACTGAGTCGCAGAACAATATTGTTATTCAAAAAAGCTGAACAGGTAAACTGTAAACAGTCCATACCCGTCAAAGCTGAGGAAACTGAAGCCCAAAAGGTAGCACTCCTATCGTTTCAGACGCGAGTTAAGGAATTTAGGGAATTTAGTGATCATCACTTGCCTAAGTTGAGAGTTCTGCGGTGTTTAAGGAACAAATAAAGGATAGAATTCATAATTTTACCTGTTGACGAAGCTTTGGTTTTCCTTCCTTGGCCAACAACGATCTCTCTTGAGGTCTTTGAATAGTAACTACTATATATAGATAACAACCCTTACTGTCATCGCATCTGTTCACCAGAGAATTGACTCCAATATTAATGACATTTATCGCGCAAAAAAGAAATACATCAAACATTTAGCCGCAAATCAATATTGACATCCAAAAAGGCGGAACAACTAAACGGGAAGCAGTAGCCCATAGCCGTCAAAGCTGAAGAACATAAGCCAGTAATGATAACACCTCTCATTTCGCACACGTGAATTTGCTGAGCATGACTGATCCAGGTTACTTGTTAACAGAAGTATTTATTATTAACGCAACCAGTCACCTTGGACCCATAACAACGCAATCGTCTCACAAATTTGAGTAAGTAGTTAAACAAAGGCAAGAATCAACAACCCGAGCGCTTTGACATTTGTCACAAATGTCAAATTTGATCTTACTCGGCCGACTGCGTTACGTTTTCATAAACGGATACAAGCTAACTACAAGTGAAGTATCTCCAAACACAATGTGGTTTAAAATTTGTGATCATAAGCTGTTGGTGCATTTCCGGCTAAAGAAGAGGAAACGTTGGAATTTTGTGTATGAGGGGTTGTCTCGCCTACATCTTAGGCACAAAAGAATTCAGCGACTTTACGTTCAGCCTTGCACGGAAATTAAGTTAAAACAAAATGCAAATTTGAATGCTGTACGCTGACTTCCGGCTCCAGCCTCTGGTTTTGCAAGTAACTTACTCTGCGGTTTGTTTCTTGGTAAGAACAAACACGAATGAAAAAACTGGACAATGCTGCTTCCTGCAAAGTCAATTAAAATATTATAAGGGAGCGCTGAATTAGATGTTTTTCATCTCTTTGAGTGCGTTTGTCGCGCCAAAGACAGATATGAATGACAAAAGAGACAGATATGAATACGGTATATTAGTCTTCTGACAAGGTCAGCAGGCCAGAGGGGATCATTTTTCGTAATTTGCCCCCCGCTTGTTTGTGTTGTGTTGTGCCGCTAAAGCATGTCGTGGCAGACAGTCAATGTTACTCGCTTGGTTTGTCTTTCGTTGCAGTCTTCTTATCTTCTTAGCTTCTTAGCTCAAGCTCTCATACTGAACTGAAATCATGGTAACTTTTCAGAGAGCGAAACCAAATAGGAAAACTCGTGTGTGTGTGTGTGTGCCCCAAAGACAGATATCCTGGAATGACAAAAGAGACAGATATGAATACGGTATATCACAGGCGGCCCAAGCTCTCTTTGAGAACCATACAAGGAACACAATTTGCATATCGATTTACAAGGATTTGTATGGGATTTTCTACAAGATATCCATAGAGATAGTTAAAAGTGAAAATATTAAATAAAAATAGCTTACCTTATTCGATACGTGTGTTGCTTGCTCCTGGTTTCACTTGATTTAAGCGGTCTTTTTTTAATCCTGGTTTTCTCTTATTAAAGAGAAGACTAGGTCGAACACTTCTGTCCAGACAGCCTCCCGAACGAAGTAAAAAATCCCGAGCTAAAATGTACCCACGGCCACAAATCCACCGCAGATTTCAAGTGCAAAGGTTAACCTTTCATTTCGATTGTCTAGCCACAAAATCTCAGCCCTGCGATCGACGACAGGCGGCTCTTCTTGTCCTTAGTGAAACGTTAAAACGTTTGTAGACATCCGAGTCCTTTTTGAACACGACACAACGACTATTGAAATTGGCTTGGTAACCTCGTCATGTAGAGAAACCAAGACTCGCGGGGGTACTAGACCTGAGGGGACCACGGGTTTTACAAGAAGTTTTGTTGAGAAGTTGAGGTCTAGTAACCCCGCGAGTAATTTGAGCCCCGTTTGTGTTGTGTTGTGTTGTGTCGTGTCACTAAAGCATGTCGTGGCAGGAAGTCAATGATACTCGCTTGGTTTGTCTTTCGCTACAGTCTTCTTAGCTCAAGCTCTCATGCTGAACTGAAATCATGGTAACTTTTCAGAGAGGGAAACCAAATAGGAAAACTCCCTGTTAGTCGGAAGACAGTAGTCAATCAGAAGGTATTTTAATTCGTGAGTGATTTTCATTCAAGCATGCGAGTAAGATTACTCGACTACTTTGTTACATACGACAAATTAATTTACTTGAAAAATTCTATCGAGCGTTGCTCCCATTTTAGAAGGCTGTCAGCTCCAAAGCCGCCTAAAGCTTCGTACGTTTTGACGATGCACATTTGCATTTTTTTTTTAATCACAACGACGGGCTTGACCTGGTTTAAATGAAACTTCATGTCACGGTGGGCGAGGTATGTAAAATACTTCAGCGCTTAGGGTATTGTTTATGAGAGATTTGGTAAGCAGTAGACCCTTAACATAGTGCATAGTCCTGTGGGGTGCCATCAGTCTCGAAACTGGATTCAGGAATGGCCCCAAAGAACAGCCTTGTTTTCCCAACTGAGTTAGACTCATCTGAAGCGGGTGACTGTATTTAATGCATATTTCTGTTCTACCTACAAAACAAATATCCGCCACGATAGGAGACGATCTGTTCTCATACAACAAGAAAGTATGTCTCAAATTGAATATATAAGACAGGCAAACCACGCAGCGTGTTCTTGCTTAGATTTGATATTCAACAAATTTGCATTTTACGTGCAGTAAACATTATTTAAAGCGACATCTGCACATCATTTACAATTTTCTGCACTATTGAACGCCATCGTACCAATAGGGATCGAGGGTCGTCAATAAGATTAGTTATTTATTTGTAAAGATATCAATGCTCTGGGAAAGAAAAACATCTAGCTATACTGGAGAGGAAAGGTAGGAGTCGCTAGAAATAATTATCTTTATGGAGAATGAAGATTCTTTCAAGTTAATAGTCGAATTCAACTGATTCAGGATAATAAATGGCGATTTGGTACCATGTAATGGTTCGACTCTGACTCATATTAACTCATGTCTTTCTCCATGCCGAGTTTACTGATGATCTAATTAGCTGATACGATGAATAGCTCTCTTCAATTTTGTCCAGAAATTTTAAAATTATCATCCCTTCTTTGGAAAAGCTGTTTACTGTACGTTAGGTGAATTGATTTTCCTTTTTATCCTTACACCTTTTATATTAAATGAAAGTCCTTACCATGAGATTACGCTCGAAACGTCAGCATTGTTTTTTTATTTAACTCTTGACGGTGGCCAGCTTACATCTCAACTCAGTTGATAAAACTAAATGTTCCTATGCATATTCTGCAACAGTCTGTATATTCAATAACCTTGTGTTAAATTACAGTATGGAAAGGGCTTGTGTCTTCGCAGTTACCATTCTCACCATTTTGAACACTATGATGGCTTGTTGCGGTGAGTAGAAAAAGTGTACTTTCTTTAGTCTTGCATAGCTCTGCCCCGCTTTTAAACTTGCAAGTTCTTCAGAAATGAAAAGCATTCAAAGATTGTCGGCTATTTTGTGTCGTTCCAGTGATAAACACATCGCCCCAGGGATAAACACATCGCCTAGAGTTCAGCGGCACATCCGGGTCCTTTTGTGTAGCCAACCGCGCTAAATTTGAAATCTCGTCAGCGAGAACATGCCAAACAATAAAGAAAATGGCCTGAAATTGTCGACCAAAGCTTACCATATTTTATATTTTGACAAAACTGCGTAACATTCATTAGTTTTAGCATATGGCTTTTACAGAAAAGGTATTAATAAACTGAACTGCGTACTTTCGAGGTTTTCTATCATGTTATTATATCCTGGTAAAACAATTAATGTCTTTCCTTTTCTGTTTCTTGTTTTTTTTTTTGTTGGATAATCAGAGGGTAACTTTACCCAAGTGGATTCTAATTCAAGGTTGGTACGCTTGAGAGGCTTAGCAACAAGTTGCTCGGCAACTTTTTGGCAACTTTTGAGATTTTCGGCAACTTTTTAGAATTTTGGCAACTTTTAGAATTTTCGGCAACTTTGGGCTTTTTAAGGTTCTTTGAAGCCACTTTCTTCACGTTTTGAGCAACATTGGTCAGTTTTCGATAGACATTTACCCAATTTATTCTAAAATACAATAATGGGTACAACCCTCATGGGTTGATTTTTGTGATGCTTTATCACAAGGTCAGCGGTATCACGTTGCATGTTTTTCAAGATGGTGGACAATTACAGTGACAATTTGTTGATCAAGTGAAATGGAAAGAACCTCTGATATTAGCATTGAACTTTGACAAAGAAAGTTTTGATAAGAAGCAATGTGCGAATTTTTAATCTTTAACACCCATGAAAGTACGAAAAGCAGAAAGATTTTGGGAACTTTTCGGCAACTTTTTGGAAATTCAGCAACTTTTTGGCAACTTTTTAAACAAAATAGCAACTTTTTGGCAACTTTTAGACACTTTTATCGGAAAATTTCTGGGATTTATCGGCAACTTGTGGCTAGGCATAACGCTTGACATTTCACACACGTGCGGATCTTAGATATATATCTATTAAGATTTCAATAATCAATTTCTAGATATACTCTTTCATTTTACTATTCTCTTTCTTTTACCCTGGTTTCTTTTTTTACAGCTGCGTGCAGGCATTTCCTCCAGTTGACGGTTCTGTGAGAGAAGCTTATTGCATATTTTACGAGTATAAAGGCGAATTATGTAAAAACATAACTACAAGTCGATACCTTTATGGCGACCAATCCACGCTGGATTATAGTGAAAAGGAAACTAGCAACGCGAACAGTTTTTTCGAATTGATCCCTCCGGTGTGCAGGTCCACATTAAGAGAATTGTACTGCCGCTATCAATTCCCACAGTGCGATGAATCACTGGGGCAGCCTAAAAAACGTCGGATTTGTCGCAGCTCATGCGAATATTTGGACCAAAAGGTTTGTAAAAGAGAAATGGATCTAATCAGGGATGCATCGGTATTTGACGAGGACATGACCAATTGCTCAAGCTCTAAGTATGTTGATGCAAATGGTGGCGATGCTCCTGAGTGCTATCAATGGCGTGATCTTCCTGGTAGGTGTAACACTGTCATTAAAATTATTGCATAAAGTTGCCCTCGTTATCTGCTCATGTTCCTTTGAGAGTTACTGACTTTTTCGGCTTAAAGAGGATCATCACGCTGCCGGAGTGGAGCTGGTGTATAATTTGATACCAGCGATTCATTAAGGAAATTTAATGAAACGCAGAGAGAGGAGGGGGATAGATTACCTGCGATGGATAAGTATCCCATCCTTGTGTAGTAAAAATACTTAATTTCACGAAACGTAGGAACGTTAACACTCTGGCAGTTTATGAACCAGTTGGCTTGTGTGGAAACACAAAAATACTCACCAAACTACACACGCACAAACAGCTATATACACAATCAGACGCTAGGAAATAGCCGTAATATTTTGGTTTATCATATTAATCAGACAATTTTATACTTTTTCTTTACCTTTCTAACCTCTGCTGCTCTCACTTTTCTCATCTCCCGTAGGTGATGACACTGAGAGTACAGGTCTGTTATTAATGTTCTGAATTGTAATTTTCAATATCTCTATTGGAATGTTGCCTAATGCGTCCGTAGTGCTTTGTACAAAATATTGCGTCCCAATAAAATAAGTAGGTATAAATTTCAATTTATACACGAAGCGATGACAGAAAATTGACAGAAATCTTGTTCAAACTTCTCGTCACCCTATTTACAATCAGTTCACGGACTAATGCCACTCTCCTTACGTGCCAGGTACTTTTACTATCATGAAAACAGGGAGCTATAAGTCACATTTAGCTTTTAATTTCTAAAGAGCTACAAAACTATAACTACATAGAGCTATCGTCGACGCACAGAATTATCTTAAGACAAAACTTGATTGATTAAACTTAAAGTAAGAAACCCACCAGTGATTAACTTTCATCTTGGCGTTTTGGATAACTGGTCCCTGCTTGGGTTTCAAGCTCAGGTACCTAATGTCCTTAACATCAAACCCCAAAATTAACAAGAACCGAATTGTAAAGTAAAGTAGTGGATGGCCTGAACCCTGAAAGATCACTTCTACTCAAAAAGTACCCACTTGAGGAAAATCGCCACTAAAAAAAAGGTGATCGCATGAACAGCAAAATGCTTAACACCCTTAAACGAAATGAACTATTTTCGAGTTGAATGACCTTTAAGAGGCTACAGTTGAGTCTATTAAGAATCATGCTAACAGTAACTCTAACCGTCTCTGGGAGTAGGCATTTATAGATTATGCTAGTAAAAGTGGCATATTATGCTAGTAGCATTGCTTTTTTTTTGGCCAAATTATGCTAAAATTATGCTCTTTTTTCCAAATTATGCCACCGTTTTTTTAAATTATGCTCTTTGAAAAAATGCAAATAAGTCCAAAATATATATTTTTTAACTAGAAGCCGTTCGTCTACAGGAAAGAAACGCAACAAATCCACAATGAATTTCAAATAAACATGTGGTTCAGGTTAGACCCGGGCTCAGTGCTTCACAGTGAACTACAAATGCTACTAGTTTAACTAAAACTTTAAATATCGATTAAGGTCACCAAGTGCTTGGGACTAGAGACAAAAAATTATCAAATAATGGCATCAAAAATGATCTTATAATTATCAAAATGCGCAAATTTTGCTAGCATTGCTACTTGGCAGATATTATGCCAGTTTCCTCGAATTATGCCAAAAATTATGCTAGCATAATCTATAAATGCCTATCTGGGAGACAACGAACCATAACTAAACTGCATCTCCTTTTGTGCAATGTTGAAAACAGAAAAAGTAGCCTGACTTTGCCCTTGGTAGTGTTACAAGTCAGAAGCGCAAACTAATGACACATTACTTCAGGAGATTATGTTAGATCGGTCAGTACACAAATACTTCCCGTTTGCGTTGCCTTGAACCCAGTTGTCCAATTTATCTCAGATTGTTACTATGGCGTGGGAGTTGGTTACCGTGGCAGTGTGAACGTCACCCGATCTGGTCGTTCATGTCAGTCTTGGAAATCCCAGTGTCCTCATCGTCATTGGCGGACTCCTAACGATGTCACTGATTCCAAAGATGACTCAAACATGTGTCGTAACCCGGACAGCAGTGCACCGGATGGACCGTGGTGTTATACTACTGACACAAATGTTCGATGGGAATATTGCAACGTATCTCGATGTCCTCCAAGAGGTAAAGTTAGCCACTGAGAAAAAGAAATGATTGGAAAGATTCAAAATGTACATCCAAGCATAATTTCATAAAAAAATAATGTATGGGTAGAACACATGTGGCTGTAAATTTAACAATCAGACGCAGAAAAAGGTTTGGGTCATAATGACTGTTCTTAGTATTCATTACCTCACCGCGATTACACTTTCATGACAGTTATGAGAATTTACAATTAAAATGCGTTTGTTGTCGTCTTCTTCGTACACTAGAATTACCACCACCACCGAAACGCCTCACGGTAAATAATGTTCAGAGAAGGTATCTTATTTTGACTTGGGATGAGCCAGAAAATGCCAGCTTTCACCAAATAGTAAGCTACACCGTAGAGTGGAGGAGAAAAACAATGGAAAACTTTACAGTATTGAAGACGATTCCGTACCCTGAGACCAAAATGATTATGGAGAACTTGGAACCCTCCACAGAATACACCATCAGATTATCAAGCAACAATATGTATGGAAGATCAGAGGGTGTTCTGGTAACAGAGAAGACACTACCGAGTGAGTAAACCGTCATGGATAGGCTCTTCTTTGAAATAATTTACACCATTGTGAACGAACAGCTGTTTTGGTGCTACCTTACATCCTAAATACCTTGATTTTATCTAGTGCATAGCCCAGAACTGACCTCGTTGCGTTTCGTGAAACCCGCAACATGGTCATTTACATCAACACATACCCTCGTTAGGCTCTTTGTTTTCAAAATTAGAATTTTGATATAACGTTAGCGCTCAGCTCCATTGTGCGCGTAATTGTTCTGCAGCTTTGAGAGTTTTCTGTTAACTGTTTTGTTTATTTTTAATTTTTTCCAGACAAATTTATCGTGAAATTAATGCTGAAAATAGTGTTGCCACTAAGCTTAGCATCTTTATTAGTTGTCGTCATTTGTGTCAAGTACGGACCTATCAGAAATTTACGTCGAGGCAGAGTGCACATTGAGGTAATCAGAATTTTATAATTTGTACTTACTTTCTTTCAATCAGCGAAGTTCAAGAAAATAAAGAGTTAATTTTTATGCTTACGTTTCACTTTATCCTGCAGCCGCAGACACCGCTCACCACTCTTTGCAACTGGGTCGAGATTCCCAGAACAGATGTTACACTAAAAGAGAAGCTGGGGGAAGGTGTATATGGGGAAGTGTACAAAGGCTTAGTGCGCGTAGGCGGACAAGTCAGGGCATGTGCAGTAAAGAGAATTAAAGGTAAAATTGGTTAGTGTACTTACTGATTTTTTCACAAATTGATTGGTTAATTTTCTGACTACCTATTGTGGTTGATCTACTTGTTGACTGAATGACCCACCGACTTCCAGATCTGTTGACAGATTGATTGTTTAAAGTGTTTGAAAATGTGTGTGTTTTTAAAGCATTTGTATTTGGATTTTATAGAGAATGCTGGAGAGAAAGACAGGAAGGACTTACTCAACGAGCTTCAAATCATGGTTACAGTTGGTGAACATCCTAATATCATAAGTCTCATTGGAGCTTGCACAAAGTCTGGTAGTTATTTGCTGAACGAATGATAATAATAAAAGTCTTACTTAAGAACTCTAAACAACAAACGTGTTTAGTCTTAATGATATGAACTTTAACAAATATAAAACTAATTAACTAACTATATAACTGACTAACTAACAAGAGAGCAAACATCTATTAGCAAAAGTCCTCTTGAAACATTCAGTTCTGACAAGCGGGAGAATATAGTTATGGCGCCTCTTACGTAGCGTAGCTGTTGGTCGCTGTGGTGACAAAAGATCATCTAAAACTGTTGTAAAATCGCTGTCGGTGATCTTGGCCCATAACTTCTTATCCTTTAGAGTAATAATATTTTCAATCACAAAAAGCTCTTTACAGTAACCAAGCTTAAAAGCTCTCTTGAGCAGCCTGTCTATGCGACTCAGATACTTCTGATAACACGCGCAGCCCGATACCTCTACAGGATATGTAAATATAGGTAGAATAAGACTGATAAAAAGAAGATGAAGATGATCCGACGGCAATCCATAGAATTTACAAACACGTAAGATGTACAGACGACTACTTGCTTTCGATTTGCTATTATTAAAATGTAAGTCCCAGTTACACGGATCAAATTGGAAAGTTACACCCAACAACTTTAGACATGGTTTATGCTCTATAGAAGCCAGAGGAGCAGGTAAAGCCTTCGTGTATTTGCCTTTAAGAAGCATCTCCCACGTTTTCTTGAAGTTTAGTTGCATACGGTTAGCATTTATGCATCCATGCCATGATATTCATCCATGCCATGATAGATCGGAACTTTGATGATTTTGTAATCTTGAACATGAACAGTCCCACGCCCTTTTGTCTTTTTACCTATCAAAAGGTTCTAAGTAACTCGCTTTCCTTACTGTATGGTTCTGTAACGATTCACCTCTTCTGAAATACCTAGATTCGATATTGGTTATTGTTCGCCTGGCTCCGAATGGCTGCTTGTTGGACCAACTAAAGAAGAACAGAGGAAATCCATACGAAAATGAAATGGAAATGCAAGTCGGATTCACGCGTGTGGACAAAGTAAAGATCGCAAGAGACGTGGCCTGTGGAATGTTTCATCTCGCCAGCAAAAAGGTAATTTATATGAGAACGATCCTTCGCAGTAAAGCACTATTTGAGCAATAGTGAAAATCAGACCTGAAAAAAATTTCAGGCCTGTACGGGACTCGAACCACTGACCTCTGCGATACTAGTGCAGCGCTCTACCAATTGAGCTAACAAGCCAACTGGGAGCAGGCCATCAAATTAATTCGATATAAACCCGTAGATGATATCGCAGAGGTCAGTGGTTCGAGTCCCGTACAGGCCTGAAATTTTTTTCAGGTCTGATTTTCACTATTGCTCAAATAGTGCTTTACTGCGAAGGATCGTTCTCATATACGTCTCATAACCGCAGTTCACACATATGTTTCATATGTTTGTTGTTGTTAAAAAGGTAATTATGCAAAAGGCTGTAAAAAAATAATGCAATCAATCATACATTCTCTTACTCTGAATGGGCTGACTTACTTATAAATGCTATCATTCCATTATCATTCTGAATTTATTTCTCAGTGTGTTCATCGCGACCTTGCGGCAAGAAATGTGCTTCTTGGCGAGAGGAATGTTGCTATGGTTTCCGACTTTGGCATGTCACGTGATGTGTACGAAAGTGGTGAATATGAGACTCTTTGCAAGGTATGGCTACTTCGCTCGTTGTTGAGAAAACGGGGAGGGAGGGGTTTTAAAACTTGAAAAAAGTGTGCATAGCGTTTAGCGCTCTATGATTTTTTTATTGTATTTAGTTATGAAGAAGTTTCACTTTATTGACAGTGTTTTTTCCTTCCCCTTCTACATGATATAACTTTTTTCAGTGAATGTCGACATAAACGGCAATTATGAGTGTATATTGTATGGTTTTATCAATTGAAGAGTTAGTCAGCGTTCCTATCATATACTAATTTCACTAAAATCGCGCCAATTCCTCTTCCGAACAGGAAATGTTACCAGTTCGTTGGATGGCTCTTGAGTCATTGGAGGATTTTGTGTTTACTACAAAGACAGACGTGTAAGTTATTCCTAAAAGAAATCGCATGCACACTAGTGCATTTTGTTATCAATGGACACAACTAACACTAAAATTAATCGTATTGTGTGAACCATAGGCAAGTTAAATTTGAATAGCTTTCAAATCATCACAAGCGACCGTTACTCGCGAAATGTCTTGTTTATCATTATTATTTTCAGTGATATCTCCTTCATATATTGCCCTATAGATCCTCGGAGCTCATAATTCATTTAGATGAGACCCACCTGGACGATTTGAAAATGCTAATACATTTTCTTCCAATTGGTCTTTTGAAATAATAAAACCAGGCTCAAAGTTCTCACGGCATTTAGCGATCAGTATCTGTGATTTCTAAAGAGTGGAACAAGGAATCGTAGAGTGCGCTCTATAGCTTCTGAAGCTATGGCCTGTTTATGCTTTCGTGGTTGACCAGTTACGACCGAGAAACTGTCACCTTAAAATGAAAAAAAGGAAAATATACTGCAAACTAGTCTAAGGGCCTGTTTACGTGGAGGTGGAGGACCCCAGGTAGGCGAGGCAACTCGCCCAGGTGGGGTTACCCGCCTCTCCATATAATCTCTCATTTTTATTTGGTCATGTCTACATGATAGGTGGGGTAACCCGCTTAGGCGGGTTGCCCGATCTGCCTGGTAGGGTAACCCTTTCAGCCGGGGTCGTATTTTGCCATGTAAATGACTCAAGGTGGGGTAACCCGCCTAGCCGGGGTCGAGTTTATGTTACATTTGCAAACGCGCCAAAGCGAGCCAAATTTGAACCAGAACAATATGGCCGCCCGCGCTCACAAATCCGGCCAGCTTTTTCGCCGGCTTTATCTGCGTAACGTGCAACAGAGCAAAGAAAATCGAGCATATTCTGGGATTGCGAATGAAAGAAGACCCGATGGAATCCCACACATCCACTGTCAACAACGTTACTTTGCCTAGTCGGCTGTCGATAGCACAAGAAGCGCAAGGCAGCAAACGCAACAACGTCTAGTAACGTCACCCCGGGACCCCGGGGTTGTAAGTTTGCATGTAAACGCGGGCCATTTTCCGACCACGGCTGGGCGGGTAATTACCTCACCGTCTTACTGGGGTCCCGCCCCACCTCCATGTAAACAGGCCCTAATCATCACCATTACCTTGAGAAACTTTAACGAACAAGGTGAAGAATTATTTTTGGAGTTCTCGTCTTTTTCCATTTTGAAATTTTCTTTATCAAGTGAGAAAACTAAATTTCAGACGATGACCAATTCTTTTTTGTCGACAGGTGGTCGTTTGGAGTTCTATTATGGGAGATCGAATCTGGAGGTAAAGTTGTAACTTGAATCAAATGACTAAGGGATTCATCCTTGCCCCCAGTGCTTCCTCAATCGTAGGGCATAGTATCGTGATGTTTGAGATGAAAAAGTTTATCGTGCACTAACGAATACAGTTTGTAATTTTTTTTTCAAGGTAAAATGCCATATACCGGTCTTTTAGCCAAGGGAATTATCGAATATTTGAAGAAGAGAAAAATATTATCAAGGCCAGAAGGATGCCCGAATGAAATGCAAGTAGCCATTGATAGAATGAAATTATTTCTGTCATAATGGTTTCGCTCCGAGAGCTGGGTGACTAGACTTTTTCTTTCCTTTTTTTGTCTTCCTAGTTATGATTTAATGAAATCTTGCTGGAAACTGGATCCGGGGAAACGTCCTTCATTTGCAGATGTTTTGGCTTGCCTTGAGAAAGAACTTACTAAAAACAGAGAGGTATGATCAGTAGAGCAAAATGCCGTTCATTGAGTATTCGTATCGTATCGTATCGTATTCGCGATATCTAGACAGGCTGGCCCAGTACAGCTAGAAGCTGGTTTAAATGGGGGCCTGTATATCCCACCCATCCCACCCCAGGGGAGGACATTCACCACACTGTAAACTCGTGCGAAGGAAATTAACGTCTCCAACTCCTAACCCTGCAGGAGAAGGGCCTACGGTTTATTCGTCCTTATCCGAGAAGACTACAATATCTATCCATTTCTTGATATTATAGAAAAGCAGCAGATTCTCCTCAGTTATTTTAAGACCCTGAGTATTGGTCCGGCCGCGGGTCGAACCCTCGACCTCCTGCACAACACAATCCGGCGCTCTAACCAATTGAGCTAACCAGGAGGCGGGTAAAAAGAAATAAATGAGCAACTTTCTCTCTACGTTAATCTAACGCATAGGCTTAACTTATTACAGCTTGTTTGAAACTTTCTGTTTTTTTACTTTTAGGATCACTGCATAAAATGTTCTGTATAAGGAATTTTCCTTGGTGCGTATACAGTCAGTATACATAACTGTATACGGTAGATGTAAGGAGGTGTAAGGTCCGTATAATGATCAATACACGTCAGGGTATGCTAAGAAAATACCACAACCGTATACACAAGTGGTATGATTCATTATAACTCAGTATTCATGCCATTATACATCATGAATACTGTGTGTGACATGTGATATACTGGTATGTGTACTTGGCAGATATACGAGTTCATATATTTCATGTTGAATTCCTTATAGCTTAGGGTACAAAGCAGCATAATTATGTACACTGTGAAATTAAGAGTTGATTTGGCCCCAAAAATGGGGTCGAAATGACTGAGTCTAGTTTGGTACTGGCTTGGGGTCAATTCGGCCCTATTGAGATGGGCCGGGCTGTTTTTGGCACTAATTTTTGGTGCTTAATTGACTCAATTGTAAGGGCCAAATTGGACAACGTGAAGGGCAAATTTGAAAAATACTGGGCCACATTGGAATTTAAGGGACCAAAACGGCGCCCAAAATTTCAGGTCTCTCACAAATGGCCCCTTTAAAAATAGCCAATTCAGCTCCAATATGAGTCCAGTTCAGAAGTAGAGGGCTCTTTCCTCTGCACACTGATTTCCCTCCCGTTCAGTCATATAATGAAACTACACTGCATACTTCATCTTTCAAGCACTAACTTATTTAGTTCTAGGTATTGTTACTGTTAGAACATTTTACAGACCATGATTTTAAAGTTAAGAAGAATCTTAATAGATTATGGTATAAATAGACAAACATCATTTGAAAGAATAAGACAATAAATATATACATTTCTAATATTAATGCAACCATTTTCTAAAATATATCTCTTCACTTAATCACTATCAGGGCTTGACACTAACATTAACCCACTAGCCACAGACTAGTAGAAATTCAGTACTTGCTAATGGTTTTCGATTTCCACTAGCCAGTTTGGCTAGTAAACAAACTGAAATTGTCATGGCATGTAAGATGTCACCTGCGCCACTTGGCCAGTAAGTTGAAAAGTTAAGTGTCGAGCCCTGAATACACTTCTCAAAATTGCAAGCATGGCTGAAAATTACATGCGAAAGACACTTGTAAGTAAAGCTTCCCTTTTCAATGACTTAGCAAGTGGGATAACGTGATAATTTGAATATATCAACAAAGTTGAAATGGTAAATTGGCCACCGTAACGATTATAAAAGCTGAGGTTTGGAGTGTTAGCCCTTCGCTCCGACGAAGGGCTAACGCTCGAAACGTCAGCCTTTGTAATCGTTCCGGTGGCCAATTTACTATTTCAACTTTGTTGATATATTCGAATTATTTCGTTACCCCCACCGACGCAGCCCCAAACAGTTTCTTTAGAAACTAACAGCCTTTATTCATTTGTGATAATGTGAGGCAGCTTATTAGCCGGACTTACTGAATTTTTTGAAGTACAAAAAATTTCAAAATAACACAACAGCAACAAATGGTCGTGCTCCTGCACAAGAATATAAATTTGTTTGATTTGTGCATCTGAAAAACAGAATCTCAGAGCAGCATTAAGTATTCTTCCAGTGGACATATTTAGACAACAAGTAGGCTTTTCATGGCGAAATTTCGAAATTTTGTAATTAGACGGTAAAACTACGTTTACTCAGGCTATTGTCAAATCGCTATTAAAGATTGTGTTTTTCGTTGGGAGAAGAATAACCTACAGCCAAAACACAGGCATCAATAAAGTGCTTAATACTTCTACTTTTGAAATGGATTATTAATTTTCGATGTTATGTTTTCCACCAAAGACGCGAGGACGTTCTTACGAATGCTTATTTTGGCTAATTTAGACAGCTACTTTTGGCCATGGAGAGCGCGAAATCGGTTTTCTCAAATATTTCCAAAATTCTGAGGTACTTTGGAAATTAAGACCCGAAACCTTCGAAAACTCGATATTAGTTGCCTAAAAATTGAAAATGAAGGTAGATTTAATTTTTGACCTTGGCCGCGATTTTATCGATTTGATCCGGCGTTATTTACTTTTGTGCATTTCCTCTTAAATGTCATTCAACTCGAAAATAGTTCATTTCGTTTGAGGGTGTTAAGCATTTTGCTGTTCATGCGATCATTCTTTTTTTCAGCGGTAATTTTCCTCAAGTGGGTAATTTTTTGAGTAGAAGTGATCTCTCAGGGTTCAGGCCATCCATTATACTTAACTTCACAATCCGGTTCTTGTTAGTTTTGGGGTTTGATGATATGGACATTAGGTACATGAGCCTGAAAGCCAAGCCAGGGACAAGTTATCCAAAACGCTAAGATAAATGTCAATCACTGGTGGGTTTCTTACTTTAAGTTTAATCAAGATAATTCTGTGCGTCGACAATAGCTATATCTAGTTATAGTTTTGTAGCTCTTTAGAAATTAGAAGTTAAATGTGAGTCCTAGGTCTTTGTTTTCATGTAAATGATTTGAAAATAAAAGTAAACTGATGATTTTTTTCCTCCTGTGTCGTTGGTAATTCAATATCATTATTATTATTATTATGTCGCAGAGAAATCAACTGAATGCTACATTCTAATCAGGCAGCACAGGGCGAAAACCGTAACCTGTGAGCCATGGAGTAAAAAATAAATGTATATTAACTAATCCTAAAAAGCTTTTCCGTTGTGTCTACGGTCCTCCTTCTAACAGGAATTCAAACTGCCACCTTGAAAGTCCGGACAATATTCAGCGTGCCCGAGAGCACTGCCCTCTGCATCTTTCGCAGTACGTCTGTGCTTCTGCCTCCCACCAGCTCGCGCATCATGATATCCAGCTCCCGTGACCACCCCCCGAGGGCATCCATAATGATGTTATATTGCTTCACCTCGTAGCCTGGGAACTGCTACCTTAGTTCCCAGCGAAGGGGTCCGTACTTCAATGTATAACAGTAACAATGTATATTCAGCACTACAAACGTCGCATAAGGAAGATTCCGCCCGCATTCCATTCACTCTCACGTTTCACCCTCACAACCACTCAGTTAAATCCATCATTCTTAAAAACTTTAAATTACTTCAAAACGATCCAGAGACAAGCACTATCTTTTCGCAGCCTCCGCTCATTTCATTCAAACGCGACAAAAACATAGGCAATTTTTTGGTCAGAAGTTCTTTTCAGACTAATGACCAACCAGGCACTTTTAAATGCGCTCGTGCACGATGCAAAACGTGTCCTTTCATTCACAACACTGATAAAATATCGGGACCTAAACGATCCATTAAGATTACCGATCACTTGACGTGCACCTCCGCCAATGTAATCTATTGCATAACTTGCACTTATTGCAAAAAGATATACATCGGCGAAACAGGCAGAAGACTAGGTGACCGATTCCGAGAACACCTTCGAGACGTGGAAAGGAATGACAAGGACACATCGAAACCAGTCGCTAGACATTTTAATTTACCTAATCATTCTAAGCAACACATGGCAATCTGCGGTCTTTCCTTGCACTTAGGTGGCACGGAAAGCCGTAAAAATCTTGAACAAAAGCTCATCTTTCAAACCGGCAGTCTAAATCCCACAGGGATCAACGAACGCTTTTCATTCCACTAATTTATTCATGTTTTTCTCGTTGCCATGCTCCCACCAATAACGTAGCTCCATTTTCTGCCTTTAAAAGCACACACAACCCACAATTCCTCTATTCGCTCCGACGAAGGGCTAACGCTCGAAACGTCAGCTTTTGTAATCATTACGGTGGCTAATTTACCATTTCAACTTTGTTGATATATCCACATTATTTCGTTACTCCCACCGACGAAGCCCCAAACAGTTTCTTTCGAAACTATCAGCCTTTAGAACAGTAAATGTCAACAAGTGTGGCTAGAATTTGATCCAAGAGTAATGTGGACATTTTAAACGGTTGTTAAAGAAAAATCCGAAGCCGCTTGTGGTTTTCTCAATTGCAGTGGACACAACTAGGCCGTTTTCCTGCACTTCTTTCTGTATGTTTATGGCGGTGACAGTGGCAAGAGATTCGGATCTGTCAAAGGTCAAGCTTCTCGAAAGGACTTAGCTGCAGGTGCGGAGCTGTGATGTCGAGGGCTGCGTGTTGTAATGTAAAAGACTGTTCGCTACGGTGACCAGAGATTGCCATTATGTGGCGGTTCTCTACGCCAGCATTCGACCATAATGTGATTGCGGTGGCTCTGACGCTGTGGTTGGATTACATTTGTAATTAGACGGAAAATCTGTGTTTACTCGGGCTATTGTCAAATCGTCATTAAAGATTGTGTTTTTCTTCGGGAGAAGTATAACCTAGAACCAAAACACAGGCATCAATAAAGTGCTTAATACTTCTCATTTTGACATGGATTATTAATTTTCGATGCTATGTCTTCCACCAAAGACGCGAGGACGTTGTTGCAAATGCTATTTTTGGCAAAGGAGAGCGCGAAAGCGATTTTCTCAAATATTTCCGAAATTCCGCAGTACTTTGAAAAATAAGACCCGAAACCTTTGGAAACTCGTTAATAGTTACCTAAAAATTGAAAATGGATTTTGAAAATGGATTTGATCGATATTTGCGCATTTACGTTTTCAACTAGACAATCTTAGTTGCAACACATACCGCCGATTGGGTAACACGATATTTAAGTTCGGCTATCTAAAAGTTGGAGCAGGCTATGAAATGTATGTGCACGATCCTCGCAGTAAAGCACTATTTGAGCAAGAGTGAAAATCAGACCTGAATAAATTCAGGCCTGTACGGGATTCGAACCACTGACCTCGGCGACACTAGTGCAGCGCTCTACCCATTGAGCTAACAAGCCAACTGGGAGCAGGCCATGAAATTCATTCCACATGAAATTCATTCCACAGTTGGCTTGATTTATGCTACTTTTTATTTATTTTTATTTAATGATTCACCCGAAGGTGGGTGTAAATACAATAGGACTCTAAGTCCCTTCCAAGATATTTACAACCTTAATCCCAGCCCCTAAATTAGATTTAAAGTCCCAACCCAACGCATTAAGAAAAAGAACAAACATATAGTACATGTTTTACAACTGACTGCGGAATTAACAAGAAGAAACTGTAAAAGCATTAACTTTACGACATTTAGGACAAATCAACTTAAAGGTACGAACATTATCTCCATCAAATATTTGATTTAACCTGAGAAAATAGAAAGATTTGAGAATAGTTTTAAAACAAGACAACAAAGTTTCAGCTTTGATATGATCGGAAACAGCATTCCAAATATTAGAAAGTCTTACAAAAAATGAATCCCTAAAATGCGAATTTCGAATGTAAGGTGTTGCTAGGTAAATTCCCGATGCACAACGACGTGATTTGCTATTATAAAATTTAACATAGTTTTCTATGTCAAGTCTAACGATCCCTAGTTTACAGTTAAGAAAGAAAAGCAGGTCTAAATATTCAAGCCAATAATTAATGGGCAGTAAATTAAGATGAATTAGACGGTGTTGATAGCTCATGTTCTTGTTTTTGCAAATGAATTTAGTGGCTCGTCATTGAGTCCTTTCAATTAATAGAAGGTTCTTAATTACAGACTGTAGGGCCCAGACCTGTGAAGCGAGACTAAAATGCGATCTTATCAAAGAGGAGTACAATAAAGTTAAATTTTTTTTTCATTTTGAATTGTATGACAATGTCTCTTAATAAATCCCAAAAGTTTGTTAGCTTTAGAGACAGTCTGAATTATATGTTCGTTCCATGTGAGGTCCTTAGTGACTGTAAGCCCAAGGTCCCTTTCTTTGGTGACAAGCTTTATCTCAGTATTGTTTAGGTTATATATACGTTGTAAGCTACTTTTCTTTCGGCTTATTCTCAGATTGTGACATTTTATAGGCTGGAAGTACAGTTCGTTTAAGGATGACCAGTTGCAAAGGAGGTTTAAATCATCTTGGAGGTCACAGATATCAGATGCAGCTTTGATGGTTTTGAAACATTTCGAGTCATCAGCATACATAGCTAGAGATGAGGACTTTAGAACATTCGGCATGTCATTTATAAACATCAAAAACAGTACGGGGCCTAAAATTGAGCTTTGTGGAACTGCAGACCTAACTATACTCCAGGTTGAAAAGCTGCCATTTACGACAACACGCTGTTGTCGCCCAGTTAGATAACTCAAAAACCAGTCCAGCAGTGAACCGTCAATTCCAAACTTGCGAAGCTTTGACAAAAGTTTCGCATGACACACAGAGTCAAAGGCTTTAGAAAAATCTAGATAAATGACATCAGTTTCCAGGCCGCTATCAAGAGTCTGACCAAGTTCGTGGAGGACTTGCAACAGTTCAGTTGTACATGACAGACCCTTAAGGAAGCCATGCTGCATGTCATACAAACAGAGAGAAATATGCGCCAAAAGATGATTTAGAACACATCTCTCTTGGACTATTGCCAATATTGGCATTAAAGAGATTGGGCGATAATTTTCTACTTCAGATTTCTTTTCTTTCTTATGTACAGGAAAAACATTTGCGGTTTTCCATGATGATAAACAATAACCATTGACGAAAGAAGAGTTTATAAAAGCAGTTATTGAAGGAGCTAGAGTACTTGCGCATTTTTTGAGAACAATTGTAGGCATATTGTCAGGGCCAGGAGCTTTAGACGACTAAAAGTAAAGCACCAATTTACGAGCGTCACGTTTCTTCCTCAGGAAGAAAAGCAAACAGGAGCAAGTATTTAGGAGGGAAGGAAAATTGATGCTACTCATTGGCTATTGAATGGATTAAAGATAATGATTTTATTGATATGGTTGAAAAGTAAACAGACAACGAAAAGTATCTCATTTGCCTTTACACGAAGCAGAAGGTTACGCATTAAAACGCAAACGGAGGCGACTTTAAAGTCACTGATTAGCCCGCAGATGTATCCAGGTGGTTCCAGACAATTCATCTCCGGAATTTTTGAGAAATTAAAATCAGGTATTTTTTTTCTTGTCATATCTTTTCGCTTATGTTTAGTAATAATGGACAAAGAAAGTGGGTCAATATTGTGAAAAGTATCACAACATTACTCCTCTGTGAAAGATATATGTCTACATTATACGGATAGCTCGTGCGTAGACACAAAAACCATATCGGATAGGGCTTCTGTTCACAAAGGCAACGCTGATTTCGGCGCGGTTTTTACAAAGGAGCGAAACTGCGCCGCTTCGATCTCGAAAGTGAATCGTCACGTATCGGATAGGTTTTCGTACCACTCTTTGGCATCGTGTGAACAGGTTCCGGACCGCAGCGGAAGTAAAAAACTCGGAGGGAGGATTGGATTCGACAATATGGCGGCCTTGCCACTTGTGTTATTTTCTGTCACCTCGAACGCTGTACTCAACGCTTACAGCTCTGTATCATGAATTTAACTGCTTTGAATCACCGGAAAAGACGATGGAAACGACACCAACTTCTGCTGATGCTCAAAGATCTAAGAGAGAGAACTAACGGATGGAGGTTTCCTTGTGCAAGATTATTTTGGGTCAGGCCCGAGAGATGTAATGAATGGTGGGACAACTTAAGTACCCAAAGAGTGACTGCAGAAGAATGGAAGGTAAATTTTCGTATGAAGCACGAGACATTCCTGAAGTTATGTGACGACCTGAGGCCTACTTTAAAATGACAAGCTACAAGGATGCGAATGCCATTATCAGTCGGAAAAGAAGTTGCTCTCACTCTCTATTATGTTTCAGATGAATGGCGTATGAGAAATGTAGCCAATGCTTTTGGCATTGGTAAATCAACTATTTCAAAGGTGGTGGGACTTGTCACCATGGCTATTTCTAGGCTGCTTGGTCCGCAGGATATTAAACATCCGCAGACAATAGAAAAGGTTCAAGAAATGGCCACGCACTTCCAGGAAAGACATGGCAAGCCCTCTTCGTCCCGTACGCTTCGGTGCAATCCGTTCGCCCGCGTGAACGACCTGCTTCAATTCTGGGCCGCTTCTGTTCATACTATGCCGCAGTGTTTTTCATGTCGACACTAAAAGCGGTTCGATATAGTGTAGACATAGCCTTTATCTTCGAGTGCTGTGAGTATCTCTCACGAGTGAGCGAAGCGAACGAGTGAAAGATACTTTCAACACAGGAAGATAAAATTCGTATCCTCAGGTGGCCATGTAATGTTCTGTTTATTTTATAGATAATGATGAAATTTCCGCATGAAACACAACTTTTCCTTATCCATTTTCAAAATAGCAAAATAGTGTAATTAAAGTGGTCGCCTATCGCAAAATGCCCGTTATAAAGTTATAAAGGAGAAATAGATAAAAAAATCGGCCGCGCGCCTGAGCGGGAAGCTCCCTTGGAATTGGCTAATCATGGCGACACTATATATCCTCACAAGTGAAAGAAAAAAATAGTATCCTCACTGCGCGCAGTGAAGATATGGAACTCTGGAATAAGCGAAAGCAAGTTCATGAGTTTTGTCTTTATTCATTGACTCTCACGTTCCTTACTTTATCTTTGAACCCTGTCGTTTACTGCTGGAAGATGAGACACATTTGATACGCTATCATGGACATATAGTGTGGAACATATCTTAGAGAACTAAAGATTTAACTAAAAAAAAAAAAAAATTGTTAAAATACTGATTTGTGGGAAGAGAGAAATAAATAGTAAGTATAAACAACTTATCATGACGAGTTACAGGGATCCTTTATCTTCGTCTGAGTTAATTTCCGCGAAACCCTTTTTAATGCCTTTTTTATCGCGATTTTTGACAATCGCGAAATTCACGAGAATTAACTCCCGCAAAAATAAGTAAAATTATCAACTTCAAAATCGGCAAGAGCTTTGAAAGCTCTCCTACTGAATATTCACTGCTGTGACGTTGCTGTCGGTCTGGTTAGTCAGTCATTCACTATAAACTCTCCTTCTGATGAAGTGGCTTCACCTAGACGGCGTGACTGTGCCGTTAAATCTTAAATATACAATATATCAAACGATTACAATTGGAAAGGAAGAAGCTGTTTTGACTAGGGAAGGGTTTTTTTTTTGGTCGAAGGACAATGATGTTGCAATTATGGATGTCCGAATAAAAGTAAGATAGCAGCATGATATTATTCGTATCAGGATCGAAAAGACTGAAAAGGCCGGAAAATAAAAGCTTTGGATGGGAACCTGAGTTTCGTGCCGGCGTTCTTTTACTCCCTTGCAAATTTTGCCCAAGATTGCGAACTGTTTTGCCAAAATTAAATCTCATAAAGCTAGCCCTGTTCTGACAATTGAATGACGTGCCAGCTTCAAATGAAACAGAAGGAAACTAGTGCCATCCATCCTTTTTCCTAAATCTCTTTACGCCTTAATACGGAATAAAAGGAAAATCTTCCTCTTAATAAAAAGTCAAATCTTTCACTCTCCTTCACGTGTAATTTAAAGAAACGTTTAAGCAAGCAGGTAATGAGAATCACAAAGATAATCTATTTGAAGACAGTGTATTGTTAACAAGATTCTCAGAACTGAAAAAACAAATAAATAAAAGGTGGGAGTAAAGGAAACCAACTTCTAGCTCGTTTATTGAAGGTAAAGAAGTTAAATGATCCTACGACTAAAACGGTAAAGGGTCACATTAAGAGCGTCTCATCTGATAGGAAGGAAAGCAGGAGCTGTTAATCATTAGTTGTTGAAAGGATTGTTAAACATAACGGATTCATCAACATGCTTGAAAACTAAACAAACAGTGAAAAGCATTTCATTTGCCTTTGCATTTTTGAGGTAAAAATTTAGTAGAAGCAAAAGGCTGCATATGGAGGAAAAATAGAGATGGCTTTAGAGTCTTTGAACAACCCGCAGATTGAATTGATTTAACAATTCTTTGCTTTAATTCTACAACTTCCTATAGACCAGAGATGTCTGCAGATGGTCGAGACCTGTGCCGGGTCGGAAAATCTTAAGAACAACGTTTAAGGATGATGGTTTTTTTCTCTATTTCATCCGTTCGGTCAGACAAGGGAAAAAAAACAAGCCTCGGAAAAGGGTTGTCAACTTAAAAATACAATTGAACACCTTGACTACCTCCATCCGTTGAGTTATCTGACATCGTTCTTTCTTTCGTCCTTGTCCCACACCACGAGGAGTGGATTCCTGATTGTAACAATGAACAAATGCAATGACTTAAAGTAATTCATTTTCAGCTGCTTCGGCGTGCTTTTGGGTTGTGGCTGCAAGTGTAAACAGGTTCTAAACAGTTCGTCACTTTTGGGAGGAAAGGTAGTGTTTAAGGTAGAGATTGGAATTAGGCAGAGAATCACTGCCCGAAATAAGGAGAAAGTTTCTTACATGCCAAAGAATCGCAGCACAATTTAGTGAGTTCTGTCTTTAGTAAGGGAGTTCTTATCATGGACAGGTTGTATTTAACGAGTCTTTGCAATTTTTTCCCCTATACGCCGAACTTGAAGATCTTTGTAGATCTTTAGTGCCAACTGTATCGTCGACATTTTTTTTAATAAGGTTTAAGGCTTACACCACCGTAATGCTGAATATTGTGACAGTCTACGCCATACACAAAACTCCAACGATAAGAAAAACTTTGAAAACTTTGTTGCTGAGTCTCGCCTGTTCTAGTGTTGCTGTTGGTATGTTGGTCTACCATTACAGACTTTCTTTGTGATCAAGTGGCTTCAACTAACTAATGCTAACTGTAACACTCAACAGATGCGGACGATTCCAAAGGCCTCTCAGCTGCGTCATTCCTTGGTATTGTGGCTGTAAATGTAGACAGGTTCTCGGCTCTTCATCTTCCTCTCAGATACCAAGAGCCTGTGACTCACAAGCCTGTTGTTATTGTAGTGATCGTCATATGGGTGTATAGTGCATTTGTTTCTTTGATGATATTGTGGGGGTTAGACAATACTCGAGATCTCTTTATTTTATTTTCTGAAGCGTTCGGTTTAATGCACGCATTTGTGGTGTACATCAGGATATATTTAACTGTCCGATGACAAAAGAATCAGATTCAGTCCATGTAAATACGAGGCGAAGTTTGGAGTTCTCATTAAATCCACAGTTGCTATATATATTCTACGTATATCTCGTGCCTTTAGCTTGTTGTTTGCCTTTTTTTATTTGCATGGGTGTTATTGGAATCTTTGGCGCGGGTATCCTTTTAAAGAAATTCTTTCTTTTCTCATTTACACTCCTTTATCTAAATTCATCTTCAAACCTTGTCATTTACTGCTGGAAGATGAGACACGTTCCACTCATCATCATAAGCATATTGCGAAGATGTCGTAGTACAACGGATCAACGAGTGTCGTCCATCAGTTGATAACTGATCCACACTGTGTGGGCTACGAGGATTGTGCAGTTTATAAATTTACGACAAAATAAATAGGAACAAAGAAGCTTAAACACAAACTTGGTGGCATTACCCGTATGCTAAATAATTGGGAAGCTTAGAATTTAAATATACAATATATCATCAAATCATCGGAACTGGAGAGGAAGAGGTAATAAAACTATTCACATTAAAGTTTTCACTGTTACTTAAAATTTCTGAAAATTGAAATAGAACAAACTAATTGGACGCTTTGAAGGTGTACTTAACATCTGTTTCGGGGGCATTCTTTCTTTTTTATTTTTGATGTGTTCCCCTCTGACTGCGAAGTATTTTGCCAAAGCGTCTCATTGACGAATCGTATAGGTCTCCCACGCGCATAAACTTAATGTGTTATTTCTCCTTAGTTTCTCAACGCACTTTTAAGCAGACAAGTGATGAGAATTTCAAAAATGATCACATAGACTTATGGTACTGATATATTGGCAGTAAACCAACCCGAGGTATCTTTAAGGATAATCGTCTTTTAGGTCTTGCGTTGAATGTGAAAGGGTTAACGGACTGTACGATCCTAACCTTGGTCCTAGGGTCCCTTATTTTCCCGTCCCCTTCTCTTTCTCCAGGAGGCGGGAAGATGTAAAACCCTGGGAACGAGGCTGGCACGATTCTTGACGGACTCAAAGAAACCCTCCATTCACACAGTGATTGGTCATATTGAGAAACAACAGAGATGAAATCTAACGGAAAGGGAACATAGATGCATATGATAAATGTGAGCTGAAAACGGAAATGCATGGAAGAGGGTCTTATTGGAGTTAACCGTTAGCCGTAAAACGGCCAAAACATTCAGCTGTTAGGCGTAAAATTGACAAATTGTAACCGATGGTTGTAAAAAGAGTTTATCGTACAAACTATTTCTGGTAACAATAATGGAATGATGATTAACTGTTAGCCGTTAAATGGCCAAACTTTTAACCGTTAGCCGTAAAAGCCATAAGCCATCTGCTTTATCAAGTAAGCTGGAGATCTCCGCAGATGGTTCAGACCTGTGACAGGACGGGAAAATTTCAGAACTTAACCTATTTCAAGGATGATTTTTTGTTGATTACCCTTGTCCACTTGGTCAAGGGTAACTCTCAGGTTTTCGTGTCAAACATCTTGTGTCGAAATCGTAGGGGTAAGAAAAGGGTATTAGAATGTCGAATATATGCTTAAACAAACAAGCCTCGGTAGAGATTTGTCGACTTAATTAATCAACAAATACAATTGAACATCTTGAATCCATCAGCTAATCTCAGTGTCTGACGTAAGTTCTATCTTTGTCATTGACCTTGATCTTAAGAACCCAAACCATGAGATGCAAATTTTATTTTGTCGACCTTCATTACTTTTGGAAGGAAAGGTGACATCTTTGAAAGAAAGTGGTATCAGTTAGGGAATCGCTACCCAAAATAAAGGGAATTTGTCCTGCTAAAGAATCGCAACACATTTTATTTTTCTGGAATAGAGGTTTAGATCTTTTATTAGTGAGTTAATGTCATGAGCGACTGGTTTTGTAGCGGGTCTCAATTATACTTCAAGTACGCCGAACTTAGAGATCTTCGTTCGACTTTAATCGCCAACTGTATCCTTCGACAGTTGTCTAATTTACACCACCGTCAGGTTGAATATTGTGATAATCTATGCCATACACAAGACATCAACAATGGAAAGAGTTTTAAAAACTCTGCTGCAGCTGAGTCTCGCGTGCTCTGATGTTGCTGTTGGTTTGTTTGGTCAAGCATTATACACCTTCTTCCTAGTCAAGTGGCTACAACTGGACACATAACGAGCCTCACGCCGTTAGCAACCAAAAAAAGTCTAGGTATCCAGCAGAGAATCCGTACTTTTAGTCCGCATTCTCTGCTGGATACCAGTGGCTTGCTTGGGTAAAATTTTTGATCGTATTTCGCTCCTAATCTGATAGAGGCGTCAACTTTTACGCAATCATGTCATCATCCTATGGCGTGAAAAGGTAATTAAAGAAGCCGTATCCGAAAAAAGTGTACATGGCCGGCGCTTAAAAATAGTGACAAGACAAAGCGCTCGCCCGGAGTGTGTTGCGGCAGTTACAGTCACGCCGAAGAAACATTTCTTAGTCAATGCTTGCGGATTTAGTTAACTTCATTAATACTGACATAGACTGCGACGCTTATTTACTACGACATTTAACTGGCGGCCTGAGTGTTTTGTTTTCTAATCAATTTTACCATATTTTTGTTTTCGGATCGGAAACAAAGTAAATTCCAGAACCGACGACTTTTTTTCCGCTGTTTTCGGAATCTTTGACAGCTGACGCTTGGTGCTGTAATTTTTGAGCATCCGGTTACCAGTTATTGGGAATAAACTCGGCGTATTACAATCTATAATTTCTTTTGCTGTTTAACGCAGAGTCCACAATACATGGCGGCTTTTTCTCACTGATATTTTATGTCGCATTTATAGTTTACACACTGTTCCAGTTTTTTTAAACGATATTCATGCAGTACACATAAGATTCTTTGTCACTGGCCTTCATATGACCTATATTGGTGCCGGAATCCTCTAGATAGTTGCGAGAGATTACAGACATTATAGGTACGATGTGATTAACGCACTGGTGTTGAAAATCTCTTTGCGCTACCTCCTCCGCAACGATGATTAAAATTGTGAATAAACAGAGACCGGGGGTAATAATAATTGTTTTCAAATCAAGATAGATGTTGAACAAGCTGACAAAGCTTTCAAACAGACAAAGACCAACTTTCGTTTAATGACACGTTACGAACAAGTTTAAACTCCCTTGAACTTTAACAGGGTTCGTACTGTCTTGCAAGTCTGTTAATTTCAGGGCAAGTCCCCCAATGAATTTAACCAATCCTCAGAAAGTCCTTGACTTTTTATATTCTAAAAGCTTCTTGAGAGTTGACTTTAAATACTGAGTCAAGCGCTGTGCGCTAGAGTGGTTTGGAAATTAACATAGAGCGCGGTAGATCCAGTAACGCGTTATTGACCAAGTAGGAAAACTCAAACCTGAGCCAAGCGATAAGAGCCAAGCGAGAGTTTGCCTACAGGTTACACAAAGATAAAATGGCTGCAACGCTGGCCACCGCAGAAAACGAAAAATAAGCAAGGGTTAATAGCCAATCAGCTCACAGAATTCGCTGCATCTTGCACCGCTTGCGAAGCCAGCCATATAAAAAGGAAAGATAATACATCGGCGTAATATAACTCTTAAAGCAAGAATCTCTCCCAACATATTCATCTAAGGTAGTAAAAGGTTAAAATGTTATGAAAGCTGTAAAAGAAAGGGTTCCGGTGTCGCGCTTATTCAGAGTTACAAGTTTGAATGGCCAAGGGGTGGGCACTTATTCAAGGAAATACGGTATATCGATCACTTGAGGCTGTGCGCGTTACTTCGTGTTGTTTCATACTTTATATTATCTCATATTACCCAGTTTGTCAGGAAATCAATCGTCGTCGTGTGTTTACGCCCTACAAAAACGTCGCATCAGAGATTTCACGATCTAGCTTCGCAAAGAAATGTACCAGCAGTGTTTTGCCTTGTGTTATTTATTGAGTTTTTTTGGCAGCATTTTTTGTTTTGATGTTCTCTTCCCGTCGCGGTTTGCAGGGCGACTTTTAACAGTAAATGAAGCTGTTTTTCAAATTTTTGTCTCAAACGACTATTTATTCCTGTCGCTCTGCTGTAGATATAGGTGAAGAGCTCAAATAACAGAAAAGTTTGCGTCACAAGAATTTCTTCACATTATATATGCCAGAAAACCTCAGGCATTACTCTGAATGCCAGAACTTCAGCCTGGGTGAACCAGAAAGGATAGACAATACTTCCCTATATTAACCATCAATGAAAAGCTAAGTAAGTCAAATATCTCAGAGGCGCTCAGGCATTAAACTGAATGCCAGGACTTCAGCCTGGGTGAACCAGTAAGGTCGATAGACAACACTTCCCTAGATTAACCTGTGAATGTCAAAGAAAATAAGAATGTTAGGTATCCCAGAAGCACTAAGGGATTACTGTGAATAGCAGAACTTCCGTTCAGCCTGGGTGAACCAGAAAAGATAAACAACACTTCCCCGTATTGACCATGAATGAAAAACTTAAAGTATGTTGTATATCCCAGAAGCGCTCAGGCATTACACTGAATGCCAGGACTTCAGCCTGGGTGAACCAGAAAGGATAAACAATACTTCCCTATATTAACCATCAATGAAAAGCTAAGTAAGTCAAATATCTCAGAGGCGCTCAGGCATTAAACTGAATGCCAGGACTTCAGCCTGGGTGAACCAGTAAGGCCGATAGACAACACTTCCCTTGATTAACCTGTGAATGTCAAAGAAAATAAGAATGTTAGGTATCCCAGAAGCACTAAGGGATTACTGTGAATAGCAGAACTTCCATTCAGCCTGGGTGAACCAGAAAAGATAAACAACACTTCCCCGTATTGACCATGAATGAAAAAACTTAAAGTATGTTGTATATCCCAGAAGCGCTCAGGCATTACACTGAATGCCAGGACTTCAGCCTGGGTGAACCAGAAAGGATAGACAACACTTCCCTATATTGACCATGAATGAAAAGCTAAGTATGTTGTATATCCCAGAAGCGCTCAGGCATTACACTGAATGCCAGGACTTCAATATGGGTGGACCAGAAAGGATAGACAACACTTCCCTATATTGACAATGAATGAAAAGCTAAGTATGTTATATATCCCAGAAGCGCTCAGGCATCACTCTGAATGCCAGGACTTCAGCCTGGGTGAACCAGAAAGGATAGACAACACTTCCCTATATTGACCATGAATAAAAAGCTCAGTATGTTGTATATCCCAGAAGTGCTCAGGCATTACACTGAATGCCAGGACTTCAGCCTGGGTTAACCAGAAAGGATAGACAACACTTCCCTATATTGACCATGAATGAAAAGCTATGTGAAACTTTGTTATATATCCCAGAAGTGCTCAGGCATTACACTGAATGCCAGGACTTCAATATGGGTGGACCAGAAAGGATAGACAACACTTCCCTATATTGACAATGAATGAAAAGCTAAGTATGTTATATATCCCAGAAGCGCTCAGGCATTACTCTGAATGCCAGGACTTCAGCCTGGGTGAACCAGAAAGGATAGACAACACTTCCCTATATTGACCATGAATAAAAAGCTCAGTATGTTGTATATCCCAGAAGTGCTCAGGCATTACACTGAATGCCAGGACTTCAGCCTGGGTGAACTAGAAAGGATAGACAACACTTCCCTATATTGACCATGAATGAAAAGCTATGTGAAACTTTGTTATATATCCCAGAAGTGCTCAGGCATTACAGTCAATGCCAGGACTTCAGCCTGGGTGAACCAGAAAGGATAGACAACACTTCCCTATATTGACCATGAATGAAAAGCTATGTAAGTTATATATCCCAGAAGCGCTCAGGCATTACACTGAATGCCAGGACTTCAGCCTGGGTGGACCAGTAAGGATAGACAACACTTCCCTATATTGACCATGAATGAAAAGCTAAGTTTGTTGTATATCCCAGAAGCACTCAGGCATTTTTCTGAATACCAGGACTTCAGCCTGGGTGAACCAGAAAGGATAGACAACACTTCCCTATATTGACCATGAATAAAAAGTTCAGTATGTTATATATCCCAGAAGTGCTCAGGCATTACTCTGAATGCCAGGACTTCAGCCTGGGTGAACCAGAAAGGATAGACAACACTTCCCTATACTGACAATGAATGAAAAGCTAAGTATGTTGTATATCCCAGAAGCGCTCAGGCATTACACTGAATGCCAGGACTTCAGCCTGGGTGAACCAGAAAGGTTAGACAACACTTCCGTATATTGACCATGAATGAAAAGCTATGTATGTTATATATCCCAGAAGCGCTCAGGCATTACACTGAATGCCAGGACTTCAGCCTGGGTGAACCAGAAAGGATAGACAACACTTCCCTATATTGACCATGAATGAAAAGCTAAGTATGTTACAAATCCCAGAAGTGCTCTGGTAATACTCTGAATGCCTGGACTTCAGCCTGTGTGAACCAGAAAGGATAGAAAACACTTCCCTATATTGACCATGAATGAAAAGCTAGGTATGTTATATATCCCAGAAGTGCTCAGGCATTAATCTGAATGAAGGACTTCAGCCTGGGTAAACCAGAAAGGAAAGACATAATTTCCCTCTATTAACAGTGAATGAAAAACTAAGTTTGCTATATCCCAGAAGCTCTCAGGCATTACGCTGAATGCCATATAAATCTTAGAAATATGGCAAATAAATATATATCTCAGAAGTGACCAGGCAACACTAAACAAAATAATATTGTTACATGATAAGACTTCAAGAAAATAGATTTTTTTAAATGATACAATGTTGACTATGCCTTACTACAATGGGTGCACAGAATTTAAAAATTAAAATGTTATACACTGCAGGCAGAGCACATAAATTAACATCACATGGCTCCTCTTCAAGGGGAAAGAGCAAGTCATCTCTTAACCCCTTCTATCTGAAACAGACAGAAAAAAAACAGTGAATTTAGTTTCCACCTTTATAATCCAAGCTTACCATATTTTTGCTGGTAACTGGGTAAAAGTGAAGAACAGCTCCCCTAAAAGTCTTTCGGCCCACTGTCGGCCAACTGTCGGCCAACTGTCGGCCGGCAGTATACCAACTGTCCATCAAACTAAGTATCCCAAGTGAGATTTAAAGACATTTATTCCAATAGAAAGTGAAATACCATACTGCAAGCTGGAACTTTTTATGCATGTCAATGCGGAAATGCAGAGTTGTACCTACCCCCCAATATTTGCTTTGCTCTTTAGGAAACACTCAGCAAAGGCTTCCCCAAAAGGAACATCAGGAGAGGCACATTCCTACAAATAAATTGCATGTATCACTCAATAATGAATTAACTGAGCTAAAGTCATATAATGTTCACTACTAATGGTAGATATATAATCACCGTTCACCACAGATAAAATATGTTCACTTTTATGGACACCTTTCGTCTGCCTTTCTGTAAAGTCAAGAAAGCCAAGAAAGCTCTCACTAATTGATTATAAATAAATTGCATAACAAATACCAGTAGGCTGAATATGTTTTGTGTTATTGTATAATTCCACTATGATGCATGTCATTTAGCATTGCAGGTATAACCTACCTTAATAACTTTGCAGAATACACAGCATTCTGTGTCCAATCCTTGCTTGCAAAGTTCATTGATATATTTTTTGGCATCACCAGCTCTTTGCTTGACCAGCATTATCAGTGTTTTGTAATCAAGAGTATAACTGTCATGAAAAAAGACAAGAAGATCATAACAAGAAGTTGAAGTTAAAGTAGCTACACCAAAGATCTCAAATGTTATACTTTCCCAGATATTTTCTAACACTACCAAGCATAAAATGGATTCAATAATTACTATCACGTAGCTAGACATGTAATATAAAAACATTGCAAAAATAAAAAATAATAAGATAAAAAAATATAAAGAGTCAAGATTGGCACACACAAATAACCTGAAAATTTAACTTTAAAGCATCTTCCATTAACTACTATTCCAGTTTTCTCAATGGCATCCCTCTGGCGATTTAAATCTTTTATCGTAGAAAAATAGAAATGAAATAAATTATAATACTGTCAAGACCCTATCAAGGAAACAAACCCGAAATTTCTCCTAAAGTAGCCATAAAAAGTGATCATAGCTAGAAGACTTAGAGGCTCAGCGTAAAATCAAACTCAGCCAATTATGTGATTTTCCTGCCAAGCAGAGATGAGTTCTGATACACCGTGAAACCAGCATTCACAACAAAACATAAGACAGCAAACTCACTTTTTCCAATCTTAATAAAAATATAAACGTTATGACTTACCCCGGTTCGTCTTAGCTTGAAAAAGCTAAGTAACGTTTGCCAAGCTTTTCTTGATCCAGGATCAAGAATTTATTTTATCGATCAACCAAAGATATCTCACCACTTCTCCTTCTTCGAATTTCTGCCGGAAGATGGTAGAAACAACTCCAAATAGAGAGGCGATGGCCACTTTGTTGTTCTGAACATATCGGTCATCCAAGCTTCCGCCATTTTTTAAAGCTGGACCGTACAAAACGCTTGGAAAATGTGCCACCAACAGGCTACTTCAAAAAACTTGCTGACTCTTATGCCACATTTCTTGAAATTTAAGATAAACCATTCCCTTGACTCATCTGGAGGAGAATGAAGCAATTCAACCCTTCGAAGTTTCAAGGGATCCATAACTGCACTCGACCGCGGGAAACTAAACATTCCCGCTTTTGCTTACGCATATTAATATGAAATCCAATCTCCAAATGTCAATAGGCCGATCCAGCCCCTAATAAACAAAAGGCTTCATTGTACCCAGCAGGAACAGAGATGGTACAAATTCAAGCAACTACTCAGATTACTGCGAGCAATTATCGAAAAAGGCTGTCAAGGCGATGATGGAAACTTATCCGGTTTATGACGTCACTCCATAGCAACCAGCCTTTTCGAATATTTGAACTTCCGTTTACCTGTGGCTCGTGATGACCTGGCTGTAACACTCGAAGAATGCTGCATATTTTAAGCCATTTCTTCTCAGCTGCTTCCCTCTTTGGTGTTGTGGCTGTGAGTGTGGACGGGTTCTTAGCTGTTCACTACATCTCAGATACCAGGAGCTTGTTACTCAAAATCGTGTTGTTGTGGTGGTGATCGGCATATTGGTCTGCAGCGCATTTGTTTCTTCGATGATATTGTGAGGATTGCCCACTACTCAGGATATTACTCTTTCAGTTGTCGCAGCTTTCAGTTTCATTCTGACATTTGCGGTGTACATCAGGATATATTTAACTGTCCGACGGCTGAAGAATCAGATTCAGTCTTTAGAAGCACAAGAAGTAGCTCAGTATGATAAAGTAAAAAACTTTAAATCCACAGTTGATATATTCTATATTTATCCGGTGTTTTTAGTTTGTTCTTTGTCCTATTTTTTTGCCTTAATTCGATTTCATCTTCAATAAATTTGTTTTTTTTTTCATTGGCTCTCGTGTACCTAAATTCATCTTTGAACCCTGTCATTTATTGCTGGAAGATGAGATACATTCGACAGGCTATCATGGAGATACTGCGGAACAGGTCTCAGAAAAGAAATCAGCCATCTCGCTCAATTTACAATCGGTAAGCGAGCGTCGTCCATGCTGATAACTGATTCACTCTGTGACGTTTTCAAGGACTGTGTGCATTATTCTGGTGAAGGTGCTAGAATTAAAGGATCTTGGCTGTAACATTTATCGAGAAACAAATGTTCCAAGTTGTCTATTTTCAGCTACTTCGTTCCTTGGTGTTGTGGCTGTAAGTGTAGACAGGTTCTTGGCTAACTAACCAAACTACGAAAAGCATCGCGTTTGTCTTTGACACGTCACTTATGAGGTAAAAACTTACTCGAAACAGCCTGGGGGAAAGGCTGCTCATGAAAACAAAAACAGCCGTGGCTTTAGAGTAACTGATTCTTTCACAGATTTGATAATACCTGACCGGCAGTTTTGAGAACTGAAATTAAGCTCGTTTTTCCCTGTTATTTTCTTTCGCTTAGACACAAATAAAAGATAGGTTTTCGAATCAATTTGATAATTCTTTCCAAATTCTAGACAAAATAATGGGTCAATGATAATTTGAATTATGGTAAACGAGTTAGTCTGTTATGAAAAGTGTTTAAAATTTGCATGATTTTGACAGACAATCGACAGCTTTAATTACGGCCTTATCCATTATGATTAAGTGGCGATTTAAAAATTAATTTAAAAACCTCGGAGAATATTTATAACAGGATCGATTTCCCCTGATTATCAGGTATGATGGAGAGGGGATCAAGAGAGGCAATTTTCGCTAGTAGAGTACAAAAGGGCATTATTAATTTTGTTGAGGTTTTCTCTGACCGCACGGCATTTTCAAAAACATCTCTCAAAATTAGCATTTATTTAAACGGTGGCGTACCAGCGTCACAAATGATGAATGCCCGCTCACGAGCTAAGTTTCCCTTCGTTGATTCAATAAAAGTTATTGTAACTCGCAAAAAGGAAAGAAAAGGAAAGAAATAGAAGGAAGGTAACAAATTTTTGGAGGAGGGGATGCATCCAAACAGCATCACAGGCACCAAACCAAGGGATGCATTTAACACATAGAAATTGATATTTCATCATATCTTTAAATAAAATAAATAACTATGAAAAGTCTCTAAGGTCTTCGGGGCGATACAGGCGCAAAGCTATCGCCCTTTGGAAAGTTTTCATTATCGAATTTATCATTCGAGTGCATCCTTCTAATTTATTTTCAGGTCGTGTCCTGCGAGTAGTCTGTCAATATTACGCTGCAGGACGCGCGTTATGCGACGCCAAGGAAGATTGGAAACGAGTCGGTGAGAGGTTTGCCGGGGGTCTGGCACTAAGCAATTATTGGATGAGATTGAGCATGATGGATTCCCCTTTATTCGACGCAAAAATATGCATGGATATTTGCCCACGGACATTAATTATTCCAAGGCGCGAACAGTTTTCAGAAATCGAAACTTGAGGAAAAGTATTTCAGTTTATTGACCTTTTCGATAACATGTCATATAACTTTTATTTTTGAGTTTTGCGGCAACAGCTCAGTTCTTGCGTGACCATGCTGATGGAGGTAGCTCTTTCTTGGTTTTTTAATAATCTGGTGGAAAACTTAAGTGCACATAATCGAAGTGGCTAATAAATGGCATCTTTAAGCGGCATACGTGTCTAATATGGCACAAAGCCGATTATACAAGACTGTTTTGTTCCACGTGGTACAACTGGTCCAACAGGCCGTTCTGGAAGATGATTGGTTGATTTGTACCTTGAGGTAAAACAATATCTTTCCCTGATTGGTGCTGTGCCACATGAGCCTCGTATACTAATTGTTTGCCATTTGGTCTGCTGATAAAAAGAAAGATGATGTCATGAAATTGTCATTATTTCTTTGGATCAAATCTTTAATTAAAAAAAGGAAGTTTATTTGTTCCTAAGAAATATCGTGTTACCTATTCCCAGAGAGTTTAAATATAAAAGATTTTTTAAGGTCCCAGTAAAACATGACTCAAACCTTTCCTGAGCTGTAAGATCGCTTTTTGAGCCAGATGGTCACATGTGGCTTATAGTGCTGGGAAAACAAGCAGCATCAGCATAACAAAAACTTCAACAATGACAAAAGAAAAGGCGGGGGTTTTATAACTTACGTCCGTGTCAAACAACAACAAACATATGAAACATATGTGTGAACTGCGGGTATGAGACGTATATGAGAACGATTCTTCGCAGTAAAGCACTATTTGAGCAATAGTGAAAATCAGACCTGAAAAAAAAAAAAAAAAAAAAAAAAAAAATTCAGGCCTGTTAGTTGGCTTGTTAGCTCAATTGGTAGAGCGCTGCACTAGTATCGCAGAGGTCAGTGGTTCGAATCCCGTACAGGCCTGAAATTTTTTTCAGGTCTGATTTTCACTATTGCTCAAATAGTGCTTTACTGCGAAGAATCGTTCTCATATACGTTACGTCCGTGTGTTTGTAAAACCACCACGCAAGTTATTAAAGTGGAAGATAAATCCCCTTTTATTGTTAACTACGTACCACAATGTGTTTCAAACTTTTCTAGATGATGCTGTTAAACATTGTTACTATGAACGCCATGCAAAGAAATTTATTTGTGCCGAAGCCTTTGCTCGAAAACTTTGCTGCTACGTCTTGCAGTCTCTGATCATTTTGTGCTGGAGTTACTTTAGCCATTTCACACTATTTTGCTGATCAAGTGGTTACAACTGGACAGTCTTAGCTGCACCACCTACCGCCGATTGTGTAATTGAATATTTAACTCCAGCTATCTAAAATTTGTCTAATTTGCAATTTAAAAATTCGACTGAATATCTTGACCGCCACCATCTGTCGATATATCTGACAAAGTTTTTCAGTTTTTATCTGCTTGCATCTTAAGAACAGCATACCGTGAGAAGTGGATTTAATTTTGCGAAGGAAAGGCAACATTTTTGACAGAAAGTGGAATTAGTCAGAGAATCGCTGCCCGAAATAGGGAGAAATTGTCCTGTTGAACAAACGTAACACATTCTAGAGGTTCCTATCTTTTATTAGTGAGTTGATATCATGAACAAATCATATTGTAACGACACTTCGCAATTTTTGCCAATATACAGCGAATTTAAAGATCTTCGTTCCACTTTTATCGCCAACGGTATCTTCAACAATTTTCTAACTTACACCACCGTCATGTTGAATACCGTGACAATCTACGCCATACACAAGACCTCAACAATGACGAAAACTTTAAAAACGCTGCTGCTAAGTCTTGCCTGCTCTGATGCTGCTGTTGGTTTGTTTACTCAACCATTATACACTTTCTTTCTGGTCAAGTGGCTCCAACTGGTCAATCCTAGCTGTGAGCTTCACAAAATGCTGAGGATGTCAGATTATTTCTTTGCAATCGTTTCTTTCAGCGGTGTTGCGGCGGTAAGTGTAGACAGGTTCTTAGCGCTTCATCTTCATCTCAGATACCAAGAGCTTGTCACTCACAAGCGTGTTGTCATTGTGGTGATCGGCATATGGGTGTGTAGTGCACTTGTTTCTTTGATGATGTTGTGGGGATTGTCCAGTGTTCAGGATTTTGTTGTTTTAGTTGCTGCAGCTTTCGTTTTCATGATCACATTCGTGGTGTACATCAGGATATATCTAATCGTCCGACGGCACAGAAGTCAGATTCAGTCTTTGCAAGTACAAGAAGTAGCTCAGTCTGACAAGATAAAAAACTTTGCTGTTCTCATTAAATCCACAGTTAGCATATTTTACGTATATCTCGTATTTTTAGTTTGTTGTTTCCCATATTTCGTTTGTATTGCCGTTATCAGAATCTATGGCTCAAATCTCGTTTTAAAAAGACTCCTCCTTTTTTCATGTACACTCTTTTATTTAAATTCATGTCTAAACCCTGTCATGTACTGCTGGAAGATGAAATCCGTTCGTCACGCCATCATGGACACACTGCGAAAGATGTCATGGAACAGCAATCGTTCATTTCAGAGAAACTACAATCGGTGATCGATTGTCGTCGTGTGCCTTACAAACACTGTGCGCAGTTACTGTTTACAGCAAAGAAGATAGTATTTGAATTTTGTGACATGACCCGGCAACCAGATAACTACTTAGTTCCAATTTCAAGCACACAACTTATTGAATAATCATAATAGGAAACGAAGGGGCTATTTTTAACAGGGCCAGAAGCTGGTTTTATTATTTATCAACAATGAAGTTGTAATTATAAATGTAAATAAAAATAGGATGGCAGAAATGATACCAAGGTTTTCGTCGCTCTTAAGAATCGTGCAGGGGTTTTTTCGTTCGTCGTTAATTTTGCCTGTATCTGCGAGTTGTATTGCCGAAAATCTCTTCAAACTACCACTGACGACTGAATGGTGTGCCAGCTTCAAATAAAACAAAAGGAAACTTATGCCATCCATCCATTTGCCTCTAAAGCAGAATTCCCAAATAACACCGTAACAGGGGAGAAAATGAAATTCTTCCTCTTAATAAAAAGTCAACTCCTTGACTCCCCTTCATGTGTAATTTGAAGAAACGTTTAAGCAAGCAGGTCATAAGAATGACAAAGATGCATATGGTCACTTAGGGAACTTGGTATTGATAATAAGATTCTTAGCGCTAAACAACAAGTAAATGTAAGGTGTAAGTGACGGGAATAAACTTCCAGCTCCTTTATGCAAAGTTAAAAAAGTTTAATGATGCTACGACTAAAAGTAGAGCATCAATTTACGAGCGTCACGTTTCGTCCTCAGGAAGAAAAGCAACCAGGAGTTGATATTAAGCAGGGAAGGAAAATCGATATTAATCATTGGCTATTGAATAGAATAAAAAAAATAACGGTTTGATTGATATGGCTGAAAACTAAACAAGCAACGAAAAGTAGTTCATTTGCCTTTAGACGAGTCAGAAGGCTACACAGGAAACCGGAAAGAGAGGTGGTTTTCGAGTTATTCATTAGCTCGCAGATGTTTCCAGGTGGTTCTAGACAGTTCTTCACCAGAAGTTTTGAGAAATTAAAAGTAAACATTGTTTTTCTTGTCATATCCTTTCGCTTAAGTTAAATAATACTGGACAAAGAAGTAGGTCAATAATGTGAAAAGTATCACAACATTAGTCTTTTATGAAATATATAGAGGATATTACATGGCCGCGTGGAAATACGACTTTTATCTTCTCATGCTGTGAGTATCTCTCCCTCGTTCGCTTCGCTCACTCATGAGAGATACTCTCAGCACGAGAAGATAAAACTCGTATCCCCAGGCGGCCATGTAAAATTCTGTTTATTTTATAGATAATGATGAAATTTCAACGTGAAACACAACTTTTTCTCATTCATTTTCGAAATCGCAAAATAGCGTAATTAAAGTGGTCGCCTATCGCAAAATGCCCGCCACAAAAATGTTATGAAACTCGGATATAAAGTTATAAAGGAGAAATAAACAAATACCGGCCACACGCCTGAGCGGCAAGCTTTCTTGGAAATGGCTAATCATGGCGTCACCAATATCCTCACAAGTGAAAGATAAAAATAGTATATTCACTGCTCGCGATGAAGATATGATTTTCTAAAAGGAAAAATCCTGTTATTTCATCAGAATCTATATAATAAGCTAAAATTTTATTTTGACAGAAAATCGATATGACAGTCAGTCATATCTATGATGTTTACGTGTTTACGTAAAACTTTAATTCAAGATCTCGTCGATTCATCCAAGGATTCAGGGATAACGGTGGGGAAGAGGCGAAGGGAAGAAATACCGGGCTTTTCTGGTTTTTCTCCAGTTCCCACTTCCCTCTTGTTTTGTTACTCGTTCCAGATCTCCGTCCCAATATGGAGACTGAATATTCACCGCGCTGATTGTCGCGCTTTAAAACACAAAATACCGCCCGCGAACATGCTAGGAAGATAAATGACAGATGAGCTTTTTACTTCTAACTGAAAAACTAATTTGGGAATAGCGAGAGCTGAGGGTTAAGAAACTCGATGGTAAGAATGATACTTATAGTTCCCTAGCGTATTATCTGTTAAGATAATTATAACCCAAACATTGTTTAGTGTTTAGAACATATTATTATTATTATTATCTAGAGGGCTTTTTCATATTTTAGAAATTTTCTGTTAAACATAGTTAGCTGTCACTCTGGAATAAGCGAAAGATATTTTTGTCTTCATTCATTGACTCTAGTGTTCCTTACTTCATCTTTGAACCGTTCATCTTTGAACATATTATTATTATCTTGAGGGCTTTTTAATTTTTTAGAAATTTTCTGTTAAACATAGTTATCTGTCACTCTGGAATAAGCGAAAGACATTTTTGTCTTCATTCATTGACTCATGTTCTTTACTTCATCTTTGAACCCTGTCGTTTACCGCTAGAAGATGAAACACATTTCACACGCTATCATAGACGTATACTGTGGTACATATGTTAGAGAACTAAAGATTTAACTAAAAATATATATTAAAAGAAACTAAATTACGAAGACATTGTTAAAATACTGATCTGCGGGAGCAGAGAAATAAATAATAAGTACAAACAGCTTATCGTGACGAGTTACAGAGATCCTTTATCTTCCCCTTGGTTAATTTCCGCGGAAACCTTTTTTAAAGCCTTTTTTAATCGCGATTTTTTGACAATCGCAAAAGTCGCAAGAATCAACTCCCGCGAAAATAAGTAAAATTATCAACTTCAAAACTGGCAAGAACTTTGAAAGCTCTCCCACTCAATCTTTCCCGCTCTGACGTTGCTTTCGGTCTGGTTAGTCAACCACTATACACTTTCCTTCTGATGAAGTGGCTTCAACTAGATGGCTTAACGTTAACTGTGTTGTTCAAATCTTAAATATACAATATATCAAACGATGACAATTGGAAAGGAAGAAGCTATTTTGAACAAGGAGGCTACGCGCCTCGTTGGCTATCTATCATCTCATATCCAACGCGAGCTCGTGGAATAATTATTAATTAGTCGCTAACGTGTTTGTCTTAATAATTTGCTAGCGATGTATTAAATGTCACGTAGTTTTCTCTCCGCAAGAGAATGTGACTGTTCGGGTAAAGAAAATTTACTCGATGGACTCATAACAGACTTAGGAAAGACAAGATATATTTGTACACCGAGACTTTCAGCGAGATATACAGGTATGTAAGTTTTCCTTGTTGACCTTCTCTTCGAACTGAAAGCTATGCTTACCTTTTCCATATTCAACAAAGCTCTCAGCTATATATACTACGAGTTTTTTCAAATGAAACCATTTTATTGTAAAGCGTATAAATTGAAGCTCGTTATGGTGGTACACCGTGTGTGGTAAATTTTCAGTCGCCACCCTTGACCAAAGCCGATTTACAACATCATGCGCTTTTCCAAGCGGTCGTCAGTCTGGAAGTTCTGCGGTTTTACAGGGTTCGACAAGCCGTCGTCGCGGGTCATTTTTGCCGTCTAACTTTTCTTTAATATTTCACTTTCCGGTAGCTTGTAGAGGCTTAACACCTTTTCCTTTTTAATTTTAGTATGTATTTTGACATTCAACAACAAGACAGTTCACCTCATTTCAACTATTGGGAGTATTAGAAATTGTTTTCGCAAAACGTCAAACTAGTCAACAAGAACAAAGTGCCGAACTAAGTTTGACTATTGCTACGTCAAAATGACGTAATATCCAAGATGGCGTTTTTCTAACCACGAAAGTTGTAAAAATGGGCAACTTCGAAGCGCTCTTGTTGCTAATAAAAAGCAAACTAGACAAAATGGCAGTTATTTTCGAACTCCTGAGGAAAAAGTCTTCTAGTTGAGATAATCTTTTTCTAGACCGTACTTTCCCTTTAAGCAAACAAGTAATGAAAATGACAAGCATGATCTATTGAAGGACAATGTATTGATAACAAGATTCTCAGAACTAAAAAAAAGAAAATAATGTAAGGTATAAGTAAAGGGAACTAACTTTTAGCTCCTTTATTGAAGGCTAAAAAAGTTAATGATCCTTCGACTAAAACTGTAAAGGTTCACATCAAGAGGGTCTTATCTGATAGAAAAGAAACCAGGAGCTGTTAATTATTAGCTAGTGGATTGTTCAACATAATGGGTTTATCAACATGCTTGAAAACTAAACAAACAGCGAAAAGCATTTCGTTTGCCTTTGCATTTTTGAGGTATAAATTTAGTCGAAGCAAAAGGCTGCGTATGGAGGGAAAATAGAGGTGGCTTTAGAGTTTTTGATTAGCCAGCAGATGGAATTAATTTAACAATTTTTTGCTTTAATTCTGCGTCCTATAAGCTAAAGACGTCTGCAGATGGTTCAGACCTGTGCCAGGTCGGAAAGTCTTAAGAACTATGTTTAAGGATGATGGTTTTTTTTCCTCTATTTCTTCCGTTCACTCAAACCAGGGAAAAAACAAGCCTCGGAAAAAGGTTGTCAATTTAAAAATACATTTGAACACCTTGACTACCTCCATCCGTTAATTTTTCGGACATTGTTCTTTCTTTGTCGTAGGTCCATACCACGAGAAGAAGATTCCTATTTGTAACAATCAGCAAATGCAATGATTTTAAGTAATTCATTTTCAGCTGCTTCGTGCCTTAGGGTTATGGCTGCAAGGGTAGACAAGTTCTACCCTCTTCTAGAGAGTCACAGACCGAAATAGCAAGGGAGTTGTTATCATGGGCACATTGTATTGTAACGAGTCTTTGCAATTTTTTCCCCTATACACCGAGCTTGAAGATCTTCGTACGACTTTTATCGCCAACTTTATCGTAGACATTTGGTCGACACCACAGTCATGTTGAATATTGTGACAGTCTACGCCATACACAAGACTTCAACAATAACAAAACCTTGAAAACTTTGCTGCTGAGTCTTGTCTGTTGGTTGCTGTTTGTATGTTAGTCAACCATTGCAGACCTTTGTGATCAAGTGGCTACAGCTAAGCAATCCTGGCTGTAACACTCAACAGATGCGGACGATTTCAAATATTTTCTTCTCAGCTTAGTCGTTCCTTGTCGTTGTGGCTGTAGCTGTAGACAGGTTCTTGGCCCTTCATCTTCATCTCAGATACCAAGAGCTTGTGACTCACAAGCGTGTTGTTATTGTGGTGATCAGCATATGGGTGTATAGTACATTTGTTTCTTTGATGATATTGTGGGGGTTAGACAGTACTCGATATCTTATTATTTTAGTTTCGGAAGCTTTCGATTTAATTCTTGCATTTTTGGTGTATATCAGGATATATTTAACTGTCCGACGACAAAAGAATCAGATTCAGTCCATGCAGATACGAGACGAAGTTCAGTCTCATGAAATAAAAAACTCTGCAATCCTCATTAAATCCACAGCTGGCATATTCTACTTATATCTCAGGTTTTTAGTTTGTTGTTTGCCTTTTTTTTATTTGCATGGCTGTTATTGGAATCTATTGCTCGGGTATCTTTTTGAAGAAACTCTGTCTTTTCTCATTTACACTCTTTTATCTAAATTCCTCTTTAAACCTTGACATTTACCGCTGGAGGATGAGACATATTCGACTCGTCATCATAAACATAGTAGGGACCTTAAGGAGTCAGAACGGCAGCGCCAAGGAAGAAGTCGATTAAAAAAAATTAATTTCTACTTTTAATTAGAATTTCAAAAATGGCTGCAGCATGCGATTACCATCTCATACGGCGCCACAACTCAACCTTAACATAACGTATTAAAGTAGCGTTGAGTTGCAAAAAGAAATTTAAATAATTTGCCGTTGCGGTTTCGGTTCGTAGACGACGCAAATTTTGCTGATTTCACGTTATCGTTTTACAAAGGATGGCTAAGAAATTTACTAAGTTTTAAAATGCACCTACTGAGCTATTGTTCTGCTAATTAGATCTTTTGTTTTTCCACGTTCTCGTTGCCGTCGCCGTCGTAGGTTGCTTGAGGTCCCAACTGCGAAAGATATTGTGAGGCAGCAATCGGCTATTTCGGGTATACTACAACCGATCATCGAGTGTCGTCCATTGTCGATAACTGATCCTCTCTGCGTGGGTAACAAGGACTGTGTGCAGTTTATAAATGTATGACTAAGTAAATAGGAACAAAGAAGGTTAAACACAAACTTGGTGATATTACCCATAAGCTAAATAATTGGGCTGCTCGGAATTTAAATATACAATATATCAAATTGTTATCCAACTACACTCAGTAGAGTACAAATAACGCCATGAACGAGTACAAATATCATGCGGTATTTGTATTCCAGAGAACCGGTTAGACAGGTTTCCTCACATCGCGCAAGCGAAAAATTGGATTGAAGTTGCGAAAAAAAAAAGTGACGGACAATTTGACTCATATTTCTGACAGCGAAAAGCCAGAATGGTTGGCAAATATAAGTACAAGTCTATTGGATTAATCGAACGAAGAAAAAACAACTAGACAACTAGGAAATTTCTTTATTTTTTGAAGAAAACAGAAACAGCAACACGACAACGTGTAAACTCCACGTTTAATTTCTTTTTTCTTCAGAGTTCCAAAGCGTCGTAAATCAGCCTCTCTACCTATGTCGCTCCAGGTCGCTTCGAAATTCTCTGAATCTTTTGCAAAAACCCTTCGCGAACTTTACAAACTAACTTAGATACCAACTTCCCGAAAACTAGAGTTCCAAAGTACTTATTCATAAAAAGAAACGAAAAAGGTCACGCGCACGTAAACTTGCTAGAACTCGCATTGCTGGAATTCACGTGCTACGTTCTTAAAATATTTTAGTGGGGAAACACAAATAAGACACGACAACAACGCGCCAACTCCGTTCTGTTTCGCATACTTCTGTTAAGCACTCCTCGTAAATAAATATCCGCAAAATTCGCCCGCACTGAAATAAGAATTTGGCGTGTTGGATGATAAAGAACTCATTAGACATATTTTTGAGCACAATTCAAGAGCACAGTTTATCAAATAATCACGATTGGAAAAGAAGGGGCTATTTTTAACAGGGCCGGGAAGCTGGTTTTGTTATTTATCAACAGCGAAATGGTAATTATGGATGTGAATAAAAATAGTATAGTAGACATGATGCCGCGGTTTTCGTCGCTCTCGAAAATCAGGATGAAAACCAATAAGGTTGGTTGCGGAGCTAAGCATCTAACAGGGGTTTTTTAGTTCGTTGCTAATTTTTCCCGTTACTGCAAATTGTATTGCCAAAATCTATTCAAACTAGCACTGACAACTGAATGACCTGCCAGCTTGGAATAAAACAGAAGGAAACTTGTGCCATCCATCCATCTGCCTCTTAAGCAGAATTCCCAAATTACGCCGTAATAGGGGAGAAAAAGAACTCTTAATAAAAAGTCAACTCTTTGACTCCCCTTCATATGTAATTTGAAGAAATGTTTAAAAAGGCAGGTAATGAGAATGACAAAGATGATCAATCAGGGAACTTGGTATTGATGATAAGATTCTTCGCGCTAAACAACAAAATAAATGTAAGGTGTGAGTGACTGGAATCGACCTCCAGCTACTTTATCAAAAATTAATTACCTTTAATTACCTTTTCGATAACATGTCACATAACTTTTATTTTTAACTAATTTTGAGGCAACAGCTCAGTTCTTGCTGATGGAGGTAGCTCTTTTCTGGTTTTTGATAATTTTGATGGAAAACTTAAGAGCACACAATCGAAGTGGCCAAAAATGACATGTTTGAGTAGAGTACGGGACTAATATGGCACACAGCCGATCATAGAAGACTGCTTTGTTCCACGTGGTACGACTGAACCGAACAGGCCGTATTGGAAGATGATTGGTTGATTTGTACCACGGGATACGGATTATCCTTCCCTGATTGGTGTTGTGCCACATCAGCCTCGTATACTAATTGTTTGCAGTTTATACTCCTAATAAGAAGAAAGATGATGTGATGAAATTGCCATTATCACTTTGGAATAAATCGTTAATTAAAAAAAAAGGAACTTCATTTGTTCATTTGTTTCCTAAGAAATATCGTTTTACCTACTCTCAGAGAGTTTTGATATAAAAGATTTTTTAAGGTCTCAGGAAAACATGACTCAAACTTTTCAATAGCTGTAAGATCCCTTTTTGAGGTAAATGGTCACAGGTGGCTTATAGTGCTGAGAGAACAAGCAGCGGCAGCTTAAAAAAACTTTAATAATAAAAGAAAAGGCGATGTAACTCCCATTGCGGGCCTATGTTCACGTAAACATCCGGGCAATCTCCCATGTGCTTTGAGAGAAAGAATCGTCACGTTCATTTTCAAGAATGTTTGGTTGCTGTTTTATTGTCATTGTTTGAAAACCCTAAGCTCGAACAGTCGGTGAGTTTTCATTTCAGTTGTTAATGTTTTAATTTCGTTTGTTTTAAACGTGTTTTCTGTTTGCAGAAAACCTCTCCTTTACTGGCGAGTCGAGTTTTCGACTCGGGCAAATGTTTCTGTGAAATAAACAACAGGCGAGCTTTTATAACTTACATCCGCGTGATCCTAAAACCCCCATGCAAGTGATTTAAGAGGAAGATAAATCACCTTTCATCGCTAACTACAACAATGTCTTCCAAAATTTTCTAGATCATGCTGTTAAACATTGTCACTATGAACGCCATGCAAATGACTTTATTTGTGCCGGAGCCTTTGCTCGAAAACTTTGCTACTGAGTCTTGCAGTATCTGATGCTGGAGTTACTTTAACCATTTCACACTAATTTCCTGATTAAGTGGTTAAAACTAGACAATCCAAGCTGCGACACCTACCGCCGACTGTGTAACATGATATTTAATTTCGGCTATCTAAAAGTTGCGGTCTAATTTGCAATTTAAAAATGCGATTGAATATCTTGACCGCCAACATCTGTCGATATATCTGACAAAGTTTTTCAGTTGTCATCGGCTTGCATCTTAAGAACACCATACCGTGATGAGTGGATATAATTTTGTGAAGGAAAGGCAACATTTTTGAAAGAAAGTGGGATCAGTCAGAGGATCGCTGCCCGAAATAGGGAGAAATTGTCCTGTTGAAGAAACGCAACACATTCTAGAGGTTCCTATCTTTTATTAGTGAGTTCATATCATGAACAAATTATATTGTAACGACACTTGGCAATTTTTCCCAATATACACCGAATTTAAAGATCTTCGTTCCACTTTTATCGCCAACGGTATCTTCAACAATTTTCTAACTTACACCACCGTCATGTTGAATACCGTGACAATCTACGCCATACACAAGACCTCAACAATAACGAAAACTTTAAAAACGCTGCTGCTGAGTCTTGCCTGCTCTGATGCTGCTGTTGGTTTTTTTGTTCAACCATTATACACTTTCTTTCTTGTCAAGTGGCTACAACTGGTCAATCCCAGCTGTGATCTAAACAAAATGCTGAGGATTTCAGGTTATTTCTTTACAAAGGCTTCGTTCCTTGGTGTTGTGGCTGTAAGTGTAGACAGGCTCTTAGCTGTTCATCTTCATCTCAGATACCAAGAGCTTGTCACTCACAGGCGCGTTGTTGTTGTGGTGATCAGCATATGGGTGTGCAGTGGGTTTGTTTCTTTGATGATATTGTGGAGATTTCCTGGTATTCGGGATTTTACTACTTTAGTTGCTGCAGCTTTCGTTTTCGTTATCACATTCGTGATGTACATCAGGATATATTTAACCGTCCGACGGCACAAGAATCAGATGCAGTCTTACCAACTACATGAAGTAGCTCAGTGTAACCTGATAAAAAGCTTCGCTGTTCTCATTAAATCCACAGTTAGCATATTCTACGTATATCTCGTGCTTTTAGTTTGTTCTTTCCCATATTTCGTTTGTATTGCTGTTATCAGAATCTATGGCTCGAATGTCGTTTTAAAAAAACTCTTTCTTTTCTCATTTACGCTATTTCATCTAAATTCATCTTTAAACCCTGTTATTTACTGCTGGAAGATGAGACACGTTCGTCGCGCTATCATGGACATACTGCGAAAGGTGTCTTGGAACAGGAAACGGCCAATTTGGAGAAACTGCAATCGGTGATCAATTGTCGTCCCTATTGATAACTGATCCACTTTGTATGGCTTACAAAGACTGTGCGCAGTAATTGTTTACAACAAAGTAGATAGGTTTAAAGAAGATTGTATTTGAATTTTGTGACAGGATCCGGCAACCAGATAATTGCTTAGTTCCAATTTCAAGCGCAGAATTTATCAAATATTTACAATTAGAAAAGAAGGGGCTATTTTTAATCTTTTTTTTCTCGTTGCCATGTCCCGCTAATAACGTAGCTCCTATTTTCTGCCCTTAAAAGCACACACAACCCACAATTCCTCTATTCGCTCCGACGAAGGGCTAACGCGCGAGACGTCAGCTTTTGTAATCGTTACGGTGGCCAATTTACCATTTCAACTTTGTTGATATATCCAAATTATTTCGTTACTCCTACCGACGCAGGCCCAAACAGTTTCTTTCGAAACTATCAGCCTTTATTCATTTGTATTTTTAATAGGGCCGGGAAGCTGGTTTTGTTATTTATCAACAGCGAAATTGTAATTATAGATGTGAATAAAAATAGGATAGCAGACATGATGCCGAGGTTTTCGTCGCTCCTAAGAATCAGGATGGAAAACCAATAAGAGTGCTTGAGGAGGTAAGCATCGTACAGGGGTTTTTTCAAACGCTGTTACTTTTGCCCGTTACTGCGAATTGTATTGCCAAAATCTTCTCAAAATAGTACTGACAACTGAATGACCTGCCAGCTTGGAATAGAACAGAAGGAAACTTGTGCCATCTATCCATCTGCCTCTAAAGTAGAATTCCCAAATTACGCCGTAATAGGGGAGAAAGAGAACTTCTTTCTCTTAATGAAAAGTCAACTCCTTGACTCTCCTTCATATGTAATTTGAAGAAATGTTTAAAAAGGCAGGTAATGAGAATTACAAAGATGAACAATAAGGGAACTTGGTATTGATGATAAGATTCTTAGCGCTAAACAACAAAATAAATATAAATAAATATAATATAAATAATAAATAATAAATAAATAATATAAATAATAAATAATAATAAATAATAAATAATAATATAATATAAATAATAAATATAAATAAATGTAAGGTGTGAGTGACTGGAATCGACCTCCAGTTCCTTTATCAAACGTTAACAGAAGTTAAATGATGCTGCGACTAAAAGTAGAGCACCAATTTACGAGCGTCACGTCTCTTCCTCAGGAAGAAAAGCAACCGGGAGCTAGTATTTAGGAGGGAAAGACAATCGATATTAATGATTGGCTATTGAAAATTAAGCATTGTATTTCATGTCATATCCTTTCGCCTGAGTTTAATAATACTGGACAAAAAAGTGGGTCAATAGTGGGAAAAGTATATCAGAGCATTAGTCTCGTATGAAAGAGTCGAAAATTTTATTTTGAGAGACAATCGACAGCCTAAATTTCAGTGATATCTATGATGTTTACGTGTTTACGCGAAACTTCATTTCAAAATCTCATTCATTTCTCCCAGGACTCAGGGATGACGGTGGGGGAGGGGCGCAGGGTAGAAAAACCGGGCTTTTCTGGTGTTGCTCCCCTTCCGCCTCCCCCCGACAGAGCTGAATAACATATGCACCTGCGCTAGGTTTTGCCACGGAAAACAAATTTTGAGTAACTTGCAGGGTTGACTTCTTATTCTGTTACCTCGAGGCGTCGTTTTCTATGCCGCTTTTCTTTTACAGAACAACCTCCAAAAACTTGATACAAGGTCACTAAAAATTTTCGAAAATTAATTTTCTTGAAACCTCTGCAAATAGGAAAATACCTTTGACAAAGTCCCTCGGTTTTAAATGTCAACCCTTATTAATTTCCGCTAATTTCGCTAAATTTTAGATCTAAAACACTTGAGCCCGCCTTGATTACCGCATACACTCTGACGTAGCATTTCATTAATCAGCCGTGTCCCTTCCCCCTTGTTTTATCACTCGTTTCAGATCTTCACGCGTCCAATACGGCGAGCGAATATTCACCGCGCTGATTGTCGCGCTTGAAAACACAAACTAACGCCCGCAAGCACGCTAGGAAGATAAATGACAGATGAGTTTTTTTTTTACTTCTAACAGAAAAACTCATTTGGGAATGAATAGCGAGAGCTGAGGTGTAACAAAAGCGAGGGTAAGGATGATACCAAAAGTTCCTTAGCGCATTACCTGTTAAGATAACTAAACCTAACATCGTTTAGTGTTCAGAATATATTATTATCATCTTGAAGACTTTTTCATGTTTTATAAATTTCCTACTATACATAGCTAGCTGTCACCCTGGAATAAGCGAAAGCAACTTAATGAGCTTAATATTTTTATCTTTATTTATTGACTCTCATATCTCTTAATTCATCTTTGAACCCTGTCATTTACTGCTGGAAGATGAAACCCATTCATGGACATATACTGTGGAACATATCTTCGAGAAGAAATCAGCCATCTTGAGTAATTTACAATCGGTGTTCGAGTGTCATTTATCTCTGTGTGACTTACAACGACTGTGTGCAATGACTTTATTCTACATGGGATACAATCCTTGTCAGCCAAACAGCAATCTATTTCTGAAAGCGACAACAATGGTGGCTTAACTTCAACTTTTTTGGCGATTAGACCAGAGATCACAGATCTCTGTGAATGGTGCACACCCGTGCAGAAATAGCCAAACTTCAGAACATTTTTTTAAAGGATGAGTTTTTCTTACCTCTTTCCGCTCAGACAGACGAGGGTAACTCTAGGGTTTTCGTGTCAAACAGTTTTTATTAATTTTAAATGAGTTTGAAAGGAGTATGAGCATGTCTCACATGTGTATTTGAAAAACGAGCCTCGTAAGAAAGTTGTCAAACATTTTTTTGAAAGATGGTATAATGTCTGGGTTCGACTACTTTATTGTTACTTATTTTACCGGGAACATAATTTCGCGAAAAATGGTTGATAGCTGATCCACTCCGTGTGGGTAACAAGGACTGTGTGCAGTTTATAATATTACGACTAAAGTAAATGGGAACAAAGAAGGTTAAACACAAACTTGGTGATTTTACCCGTAAGCTAAATAATTGGGCAGCGCGGAATTTAACCTTACAGTATATCAAATCACCACAATTGGAGAGGAAGAGGTCATGAAACTATTCACAAAAAAGTTTTCACAGTTACTTAAAATTGCTAAAAATTGAAATAGAACAAGCAAATTGGACGCTTCGAAGGTGTACTTAACATCTATTTTGGGGCTCTCTTTTTTTTTGTTGTTGTGTTCACCTCTGACTACTGAGTACTTTGCCAAAGCATCTCACTGAGGAATCGTGTCGCTCTCCCTCGCAAATAAACTTGGTGTGTTAATTCTACTTAGTTTCTCAACGCACCTTTAAGCAGACGAGTGATGAGAATTTCAAAATCGATCACTTATATTAATGGTGCTGATAGATTGTTAGTAAAGCAACCCGGGATATCTGTAAAGATAATGGACTTTTAGGCCTTGCGTTGTTGAATGGGTTAACGGACTGTACGATCCTAGCCTCGTTCCCAGGGTCTCTCATCTTCCTGCCTTTTTCTCTCACTTCAGGAGGCGGGAATGTGAAAGACCCTGGGAACGAGGTTGGTACGATCCTTGACGGACTAAAAGAAACTCTTCATTCACGTAACGATTAGTCAAATTAAAAAACAACAGAGATAAAATCTAATCGAAAAGGAACCTGGATGACTAACAATAGTGACGGAAGTGGATGGAACAGGATCTCTTAAAGGAGTTAACCGTTAGCCATAAAAAGGCAAAGACATTCAGCCTTTAGGCGTAAAACTTGACAAATTTTAAGCAATAGTCGTCAAAAACGTCAATGGTAAAAGTTATTTCCAGTGACAAAAATGGAATTGTATTAACTGTTAGCCGTTAAATAGCCAAACTTTGAACCATTAGCCTTATAAGCCATCAGCCATCTGCTTTAGCAATTAGGCCAGAGATCTCCGCAGATGGCTCAGATCTGTACAAAGACGAGAAAATTTCAGAACTTAACTTATTTCAAGGATGAGTTTTTCTTAAAAACCTTTGTCCGCTTACTCAAGGTTGACTCTCAGGTTTTAGTGTCAAACATTTTGTGTCGAACTCATAGGTCGGAGTAAAAAAAAGGTATCAGGATGTCGAATATATGCTTAAACAAACAAACTTCGGGAGAGATTTGCCGACTTAATTAAAAAATACAATTGAAAATCTTGAATTCATCCGCTAATTTCGGTGTCTGACGTGAGTTCTTTCTTTGTTATTGGATTTCATCTTCAGTAAGAACCCAAGCCATGAGATGCAAATTCTATTTATTGACCTTCGTCACTCTTGGGAGAAAAGGTGACATTTTTTACAAAAGGGGGAATCAGTTACAGAATCACTTCCCATAATAAGGAGAATTTGTCTTTTGTAAAGAATCGAAACACATTCTATTTTTCTGGAATAGATGTTGATATCATGAACGAATTGTATTGTAACGAGACTAAGTTATACCTGATATACGACGAACTTAAAGATCTTCGTTCGACGTTAATCACCAACTGTATCTTTAACAATTGTCTAACTTACACCACCGTCATGTTGAATATTGTGACCATCTATGCCATACACAAAACGTCGACAATGGAAAGAACTTTAAAAACTCTGTGTCTGAGTCTAGCGTGCTCTGATGTTGCTATTGGTTTGCTAGGTCAACCATTTTACACCTTCTTTCTAGTCAAGTGGTTACAACTGGACAATCCTGGCTGTAACGCTCGACGAATGCTGAGTATTTTAAATAATTTATTCGCAACTACTTCGTTCCTTGGTGTCGTAGCTGTAAGTGTAGACAGGTTCTTAGCTATTCATCTACACCTCAGATACCAAGAGGTTGTTACTCACAAACGTGTTGTTATTTTGGTGATCGGCATGTGGGTATGCAGTGCATTTGTTTCTTCGATGATATTGTGGGGGCTGCGCAGTACTCAGCAATATATATTTTCAGTTGCCGCAGCCTTCGGTTTCATTCTGACATTTGCGGTGTACCTCAAGATATATTTAACTGTCCGACGGCACAAGAATCAGATTCAGTCTTTGCAAGTACAAGAACTAGCTCAGTCTGATGAAATAAAGAGCTTTGCTGTCTTTAAATCGACAGTTGGTATATTCTACGTTTATCTGGTATTTTTAGTTTGTTATCTTCCATATAATATTTGTCTTATTTCGACTTCATCTTCAGGAAATTTTTTTCTTTTCTCAATGACTCTCGTGTTTCTTAATTCATCTTTGAACCCTGTCATTTATTGCTGGAAGATGAGACACATTCGACAGGCTATCATGGACATACTGCAGAACATGTCTCAGAGAATAAATCAGCCATCGCGCTCAATCTACAATCGCTCAACGAGCGTTGTCCATGTTGATAACTGATCCACTCTGTGACGTTTCCAGGGAATGTGTGCATTATTATGGTGAAGGTGCTACAATTAAAGGATCTTGGCTGTAACAGTTACCAAGTGTTAGATATCTCAGGTTATTTTCAGCTACCGCACTTCGTTCCTTGGTGTTATGGGTGTAAGTGTAGACACGTTCTTAGCTAACTAACCAAACTGCGAAAAGCATTGCGTTTGCCTTTACACGTCACTTATGAGGAAAAAATTATTTGAGGCAAAAGGCTGCACATAAAAAAAAAAAAAAAAAGTGGTGGCTTTAGAGTAGTTGATTAGCCCGCAGAAGCTTGTGTGGTTCTAGATAATACCTGACTGGGAGTTTGAAAATTGAAAATGAAGCACTTTTTACTTTGTTATCTCCTTTCGTTTAGATGCAAATGAAAGATAGGTCTTCGAATGAATTTAATCATTCTTTCCAAATTCTGGATAAAATGATGGGTAAATAATGGGAATTATGGTAAAAAAAGTTAGTCTGGTATGAAAAGTGTTTAAAATTTGCTTCATTGTGACAGACAATCAACAGCTTAAACTCTGAAAAAAAAAAACTCTCTGATTTGCATATTTTTAGGTTTCTTTTTTTTTTTGGGGGGGGGGGGGGGAAGGGAATATTACCAGATACATGACCTATTTGATCTCTATGATTGTTTATTTTCAACGTCGGTCTATAGCTCAATCTATTTTAAATTTTACAATGTTTTGGGAGAAGAAGGTCAACGCAGAAGAAAATACTGCCTCTGTCCTAACTCCTGCTCTCACGGGCAAAAAAAATGGCGTGAAAGAGAAACTTGATTTTGACACATTAAGTTACCGATGTTGGTCTGCAATAGTTAATTGTGTTTTAACAGAGCAAGTATGTAATTCAAAATAAAGAAAAAAACAATAAATGTATAATTTCAACTTGCAATTGCTTTGCGTTTCTCTTTTGAAAGGTATTCTTTCAGAAAAGGAAACATAATTTTGAGCATAACTTGGAAAGAATCGGGCAATGCAAGTACAATGACATGTTACTTTTACTAGCACGATCTATAGGGCCTACCTCAGTGTACGAGGATGAAAAACAATGATGCATTAAATTTTCTCGACTCGTTAAACATTGGTCCGCAGTTTGTTCTAACGCTTACGTATACAGACATTGAAAAGAAGTCATGACACTACTAACATTAAAGTTTTCTCTATCATTTAACATTGCTAAAATTTCAAATCGGACAAGCAAATTGGACGCTTTCAACGTTTACTCTGGGCTGTTTTTATTTTCTGTTGTGTTCACCTGCAACTGCGAAGTATTTTGCCCAAGCATCTATCAAAAGTAGTGATCACATTGTGACGTGCCAGCGTCATAACAAAACTTACTCAAAACTTAAGCGATTTCCCGTGTAATACTTCCATCCATCCTCGTTTCTTCGCACATACACAAGATTGACGAATCGTGTAGCTCTCCCTCGCAAATGAACTTCGTGTATTGATTCTCCTCAGTTTCTCAACGCACTTTTTAAGTAGACAAGAGATTAGAATTAGAAAAATGATTACATAGATCTATGGTATTTTGTACTACATTGGTAGTAAAGCAACCTAAGGTATCTGTAAGGATAATCAGCTTTTGGGTCTTACATGTCAAAAAGGTTAACCAACTGTATGATCCTAACTTAGTTCCCAGGGTCTCTCATCTTCTCGCCCCCTTCTCTTGCTCCAGCGGGCGGGAAGATGAGAGACCCTGGCTGGCACGATCCTTGATGGACTCAAAGAAACCCTTCATTCACATAGTGATTAGTCAGATTGAAAAACACTAGAGATAAAATCTAACCTAAAGGGAACGTTGATGATTAATAATAGTGACGATTAATGTGTATTGAAAACGGAAATTAATGGAGGAAGGTCTTATTGGAGTTAACCGTTAGCCACAAGACGGCAAAACATTCAGCTGTTAGGCGTAAACATTGAAAAATCTTAACCGATAATCGTGAAAAATGTTAACAGTAAAAACTGTTTCTGGTGACAAGAATGAAATGATATTTAACAATTATTCTACGAGCGCGCGTTGGATAGGAGAAGATAGATAGCCAACGAGGCGCGTAGCGCCGAGTTGGCTATAATCATCTCCTATCCAACAAGCGTGAGTCTCTACAAGTGCAAGACGTGGCTAGGTCTGATGAAATAAAGAACTTTGCTGTCCCTTTTAAATCCACAGTTGGTGTATTCTACGTTTATCTGGTGTTTTTAGTTTGTTGTTTGCCATATTCTATTTGCCTTATTTGGACTTCACCTTCAATAAAATTGTCTCTTTTCTCATGGACTCTCGTGTATCTAAATTCATCTCTGAACCCTGTAATTTATTGCTGGAAGATGAGACACATTCGACACGCTGTCCTGGACGTACTGCGGAACGTATCTCGGAGAAGAAATCAGCCATCCCGCGTAATTTACAATCAGTCAGCGAGCGCTGTCCATGATAACTGATTCCCTCTGTGTGGCTTACAAAGGCTCTGGTTAATTTATTTACGACAAAGTAAATAGGGACAAAGAAGATTGTATATGGCTCGGCAACCAAATAATTGCGTACTTCATCAGTCGAATTTGAGAGACACATAATTATCACAATTGAAAAGGAAGAGGCTATATTGAAAAGGGAAGCTGCTTTTGTCATCGATGGAAGATTAAAATTGTTATTATGGATGTAAATAAAAGTGGGATAGCAGATATTGTATTATTCGTATCTCGGTTTTCGTTGCTCTTTTGACTCAGGATGGAAAACCAGTAAGGGTGGTCGGGGACCTGAGCTTCATAGAAGAGTTTCTTTTATCCTTTCAAAACTTAGCCCATGACTGCCGACTGTTTTGCTAAAATATCTTTAAACTAGCATTGAAAACTGACTGACGTGTCCACTTAAAAAAGGAAACAGAGAGAAACCTGTGTTATCCATCCTCCTTCCTGTAAAGCAGAATTCCCAAATTACGCCGTAATAGAGAGGGAAACAAACTTCTTCTTTATAAACGGTTGAAGAAACTTACAAGCGAGGAGGTAACGAGAATGACAAAGAAGATCAATATTGTTTTTTTTGTATGTATATTTATATATTACTTTTTCATATAGTCTCAGCTCGAGGATATTAGCTCGTCAGCTACTCAAAAAGTCGAGTATAGGTAAGGTTTCTGTATGTATATAAGTCGTATCATGGTCTTCGTTACTCTTTAGAATCAGGATGGAAAACCAATAAGGGTGGTCGTGGAACTGAGCCTCGTTGAGGGGTTTCTTTTATTCCTTAAAAACTTAGCTCATGACTGCCAACTGTTTTTCATCTTTATAAACAGTTAACTCCTTCATTCCCCTTCATGTCTAATTTGAAGAAACTTTTAAGCAAGCAGATAATGAGAATGACAAAGATGATCAATTAGGGAAAATGGTCTTAAAAGCAAGATTCTCGGTACTAAAAAACACATAAATGTACGGAATGAGTGAAGAAAATTAACTTCCAGGTGTAGGGTCACATGATCCTACTACTAAAACTGTATAGGGTCACTTTAAGAGTATTACATTTCGTTTCCAGGATCGAAGAAAAGGAAGCAGGAGCTAGTGCTAAAAGAGAAGGAAAATCGATATTAATCATTTGCTATTAATTAAATGGAAGACAACAATCGATAGACTGGTATACTTGGAAAGTAAACAAACATCAAAAGCATTGCGTTTGCCTTAACACTTTTGAGGTAAAAACATGCTCAAACACGAAAAAGAAAACGGAGGTGGCTGCAGAATTCTTCATTAGCCCGCGGATGATTATAGGTAGTTCTAGATTATACGTGAACATCGTACATTTTAAACATTGACTTTATTTATTATTTTTTTTTTAAATTAAAGAAATAAAGGCTTTTGTAGCCCGCAGTTAGCAAAGCTATTCTAGGCGGGCTACCTAAACAGACACTGTATAGCCTCTCACACATACACACACCCACACACACACACACACACACACACACACACACACACACACACACACACACACACACACACACACACACACACACAATACACACACACACACACGCGCCCGCGCACACACACACACACAACAATGAAATAAAAAAATAAATGAGCAAATAAAAATAATTAATACATAATAGTAGTGATAATCATGTTAACGTCACTGGTTTGGAATTAACTGAAATAGTTAATTGTGTTTAATCAGAGCAAGTATGTTACTCAAAATAAAGGAGATACTCTGCTTTATTTACAATAAATATATAATTTAGACTTCCTTTGCGTTTCTCTTTTGAAAAGGACACTTTAAGAAAACGAAACATAATTTTGAGCGTAATTTGGAAAAAGGAATGGGGGAATGGAAGTATCATGATATGATATGCTACTTTTATGAGCACAATCTTTGGGGCCTACCTCAGTGCAAGAGAGTGACAATAATGGTGCATTAAATTTTCTCGACTCTATATTGGTCGACATTGAAAAAAAGTCCCAACCATATTCACATTAAAGTATTAATTTTACCAAAGCGTCTCTCCAAACTTAGTAATCAGATTGTGGCGTGCCAGCGTCATGATAAAACTTACAGAAAACTTAAACGATTTCTCCCGGGTAATACCTCCATCCATCCTTCTTTCTAAGCGCATGCGGATGGTTAACGAATTGTGTAGCTCTCCCTCGCGAATAAACTTTGTGTGCCAATCAGTTCTCCTTAGTATCTCAACGCACTTTTACGCAGACAAGAGATCAAAATTACAAAAATTATCACATAGATTTATGATACTGATAGATTAACAGTAAAACGTCTCGAGGTATCTGTAAGAATAATCGTCTTTTAGGTCTTCCATTGAATGTCAGAGGGTTAAGCGACTGTACGATCCTAACCTAGTTCCCAGGATCTCTCATTCCCCCCGCCTCTAAGTCCAGGGTGCGGGAGAACGAGAGACCCTGGGAACGAGGCCGGCAAGATCCTTGACGGATTCAAGAAAACTCTTTATTCGCATAGTAATATGCCAGATAGAAAAACACTGGAGATAAAACCTAGCCGGAAGGTGACGATTAATGTGGACTGAAAACGGAAATGTATGGAAGAGGGTCTTACTGGAGTTAATCGTTAGCCGTAAAACGGCCAAAATATTCTGCCGTTTGGCGTAAAAATTGAAAAATTTTAACCGATAGTCGTAGAAAAAGTTAACAGTAAACGTTATTTCTGGTCACAGCAATGGAATGATATAAACTGTTGCCCATTAAATGGTCAAACTTGTAACCGTTAGCCGTAAAAGCCATCAGCCATCTGTTTTAGCAATTAGGCCAGAGATCTCTGCAGAGGGCTCGGACCAGTGCCAAGCCGGACGAGAAAATTTCAGAATCTAACTTATTAAAAAAACTAATTTGTCTTGATTACCTTTGTCCGCTTAGTCAAGGATAACTCTCAGGTTCTCGTGTTAAGCATTTTGTGTCGAACTCGTAAGGGTAAGAAAAGATTATCAGGATGTGGAATATATACTTCAACAAACAAGCTTAGGGAGAGATTTGGCGACTTAATCAACAAATACAATTGAACATCTTGAATCCATCCGCTAATTTCAATGTCTGACGTAAGTTCTTTTTTTGTCATTGGCTTTCATCTCAAGAACCCATACCATGAGATGCAAATTTTATTTTGTTGAACCTCGTCAAATTTGGGAGGAAAGGTGACATTTTTGACAGAAAGTCGAATCAAGTGGAGAATCGCTGCCCAAACTAAGTAGAATTTGTCCTGCTAAAGAATCGCAACACATTCCATTTTGCTGGAATAGTGGTTCTGATCTGTTATAAGCGAGTTTATGTCATGAAAGACTTGTTTTGTAACGAGTTTCAGTTCTTCATATACGCCGAACTTAGAGATCTTCGTTCGACTTTAATCGCCAACTGTATCTTCAACAATTGTCTAACTCACACCACCGTCATGTTGAATGTTGTGACAATCTATGCCATATACAAGACATCGACAATGGAAAGAACTTTAAAAACTCTACTGCTGAGTCTCGCGTGCTCTGATGTTGCTGTTGGTTTGTTCAGTCAACCATTCTACACCTTCTTTCAGGTCAATTGGTTACAACTGGACAATCTTGGCTGTAACACTCTACGATTGCTGTATATTTTAAGTCATTTCTTCTCAGTTGCTTCGTTCTTTGGTGTTGTGACTGTAAGTGTGGATAGGTTCTCAGCTATTCATCTACATCTCAGATACCAAGAACTTGTTACTCACAAACGCGTTGTTGTTGTGGTTATCGGAATATGGGTGTGGAGTGCATTTGTTTCTTCGATGATATTATGGGAATTGTCCATTACTCAGAATATTATTCTTTCAGTTGCCCTAGCTTTCGGTTTGATTCTGACATTTGTGGTGTACATCAAGATATATTTAACTGCCCGACGGCACAAGAATCAGATTCAGTCTTTACAAGTACAAGAACAAGCTCAGTCTGATGAAATAAAGAGCTTTGCTGTCCTCTTTAAATCCACAGTGGGTGTATTCTACGTATATCTCGCGTTTTTAGTTTGTTATTTACCATATTTTATTTGCCTTATTTTGACTTCATCTTCAGAAAAGTTTTTTCTTTTCTCATTGACTCTTGTATACCTAAATTCATCTTTAAACCCTGTCATTTATTGCTGGAAGATGAGACACATTCGACACGCTATCATGGACATACTGTGGAAAGTGTCTCAGAGAAGAAATCAGCCATCTCGCGCAATTTACAATCGCGCAGCGAGCGTCGTCCATGTTGATAACTGATCACTCCGTGACGTTTTCAAGGACTGTGTGCATCATTCTGGTGAAGCTGCTAAATTAGCTAAACATTTTCAGAAATGGAATAAGGTTTTGCCACATATCGTTTTGTGGGATGGGTGTCCAAACAATGTAGAGTAGCATACGAAGTCAATTTTATTGTAAAACACACAATTTCGCTATACACTATTTTTAAGGTACTGTAAGTAGTTTATGTAACATATTGAAAGGAGTGCAATATGTCGTTACGGAATGTAAATGTAGAGTATCGTGTAGATAGTGGAAGTAATTGATACTAAGTCATATGCAGTAATCAAGTTTATTTTAAACTATACTTTCTTTGTGGTGTGTTCTCAGTAAACTATTGTAAGCAACGTACTGTAACTGAGTCCTGTAGTGTATCGTAAGTAGAGTAATGTTTTGTAAAATGCCAAAAAAAATAAAAAAATTCCAAAAAAAAAATCATTCTGGTGAAGGTGCTACAATTAAAGGATCTTGGCTGTAACAGTTACCGAGTGTTAAATATTTAAGGTTATACATTTTCAGGTACTTCGTTCCTTGGTGTTGTGGCTTTAACTGTAGACAGATTCCTAGCTAAATAATCAAACTGTGAAAAGCACTGCGTTTGCCTTGACACGTCACTTTTAAAGTAAAAACTTATTCGAAGCAGAGGGCTGCACATGTAAACATAAACAAAGGTTGCTTTAGAGTAATTGATTAGTTCGCAGATGCTTGCGTGGTTCTAGATAATGGCTGACAGCCGCAGTTTTGAGAACTGAAAATTAAGCACGCTTTATATATTTTTGTTATCTTGTCTCCTTTTGATACAAATAACATATAGATGTTCGAATTAATTTAATAATTCTTATCAATTTCTAGACAAAATGATGGGTCGAAATTGTGAGTTTTAGTAAAATAAACATTAGTCTCGTACGAATTGTGAGTTTTAGTAAAATAAACATTAGTCTCGTGCGAAAAGTGTTTAAAATTTGCATGATTTTGACAAACAATCGACAGCTTAAATTTCGGCCATATCCACTATGATTAGGTGGCAATTTGAAAAATTAATTGAAAAATCTCGGAGAATATTTGTAACAGGGTTGATTTCTCCAGGTTTTCAGTCGTAACGGACAAGGGATCATCGCCAACAGAGTACAAAAGAGGATTAGAAAAAAAATACTGTAAATTAACTGCTAATAAAGAAGGCCAGGGAAGGGGGGGTGGGGGTCTTAAATATTGTCATTATTCAATTCCCCCTCCCCCGCGTGATAAGCAATAATCGGTTCCGTAGAAAGATAGATGACAGGTGAGCTATTTTTAGTGACTTTCTACTGTAGAAAACCTAAATTATACGCAAATCCTTCTAATAGCCACGATCACCGGAAAAATTTATTCGGGAATAGCGAGGACCGGGGTGTTAGAAAACCGTGATACCAAAACTTTCATGAACGTTTTTAATAAAGCAATGATTACAGTTATAGAAAAACAAAGCTAAATTTGTAAGTGCAAATAAAAGTAGGATAGCGGTTATGGTATTATCTACATTAAGGTCGTCGTTGCTCTTTAAATTGCGATGAATTCCAAGAAAAAAGAAAGAAATTGGACGCTTTGAACGAGCAAGGTTTTAAGGCTTTTTTGTTGTTTTGTTGAGTTTATCTCTGACTGCACGGCATTTGCCCAAAAATCTGTCAAAATCAGCATTTGTTTAAACGGTGGCGTACCGACGTCATAACTGATGTCGGCCGGCTCGCGTGTTAACTTTCCTCTCATTGATTCATTGAAAGTCATTGCAACACGCAAAAAGGAAAGTAAAAGAAAGAACTTGAAGTAAAAAACATACGGAGAGGGAAGCATCCAAAAAGCGCCACAGGCACCAAACCAAGGATGCACTTAACACATAGAAATTGATATTTCATCACATATCAAAATGAAATGAAATAAATAACTATGAAAAGCCTCTAAGGTTTCCGGGGCGATCCAGGCGCAAAGCCATGGATATTTGGGAAGTTCTCATTATGGAATTTATCATTCGAGTGCATCCTTCTGATTTATTTTTATGTCGTGTCCTGTTAGCAGTCTCTCATTATTACGCTGCAGGAAGATTGGAGACGAATCGGTGAGAGGTTTGCCGGGGGTCTGGCAATAAGGTTATGTAGCGCACAAGAAGATTGGAGACGAGTTGGTGAGAGGTTTGCCGGGGGTCTGGCACTAAGCTGTTATTGGGTGAGGTTGAGCACGATGTATTCTCCCTTATTTGGAGCCAAGATATGCATGGGTATTTGCCCGCAGACACTATCGGTTCCAAGGTGAGAACAGTTTTCCGAGAGCGAAGCTTGAGGAAAAGTGTTTCACTTTATGTACCTCTTCGATAACGTCACCTAATTTTTATTTAACTAATTTTGCGGCGACAGCTCTCTTTTTGCGTGACCTTGTTGATCGAGGTAGCTGTTTCTTGGTTTTTAATAATTTGCTAGAAAACTTAAGTGCACATTTCGGGTTTACTACAACCGATCATCGAGTGTCGTCTATGTCGATAGCTGATCCACAGTGCGTGGGTTACAAGGACTGTATAAATTTACGACAAAGTAAATAGGAACAAAGAAGGTTCAAATATAAACCCAGTGGTATTACCCGTAAGCTAAATAATAAGGCAGCTTGGAATTTGAATATACAGTATATCAAATAATTAGAATTCGAGAGGAAGGGAAACTTTAGGGGTAAAAATCGACAAATTTTTACTGATGGTCGTAAACAAAGTTAACAGTAAAAGTTATTTCTGGTTACAACAATCAGGAATCATATAAACTTTTTCGCTGTAAAAGCCATCAGCCCATTGAGAGCCTCATGGAAAGGATCCCTCTACATGGATTGTAAACGATTCGAAATTAGACTGAAATAACATTTAGCAATCTGAAATGTACTCCTGTTCCAAACAGGATTCTATCTATGAACGCGACAACATGAGTTTAATTCGACATTTTAAAAAGTAGACCAAAGATCTTCTGCAAGTGGTTCAAGCCTGTGCTGAGACGGGAACTTAATCTATTCAAAATATGAGTTTTTCTTGATTATCTTTGTGTCCTTAATCAATGGTAACTCTCCAGTTCTGATGTTAACCTGTGTCAATCTCATATGGGTGAAAAAAGGTAACAGCATGTCGAATATATGCTTAAAAAGGCAAGCCTTGGGAGAAAATTGTAGATTAAAACAATGAATACAATTGAACATCCTGACCCCATCCGCTAATTTGTGTGAAGGTAAGTTATTTTTTCGTCATTGGCATAAATCTTAAGAATTCATACCATGGCAGGCGGATTTTATTTTGTTAAACTTTATCGCTATTGGGAGGAGAGGTGATATTTAAGAAGGAAAGTGGAGTCAGTTATATAGAAAATCACTGCCCAAAACAAGAAAAGTTGACCTGCTGAGGACTAGATACACATTCAATTTGTCTGGAATAGAGGTTCTGATCTTTTATATGTGAGTTAATATCATGGGCGAATTGTTTTGTAACGAGTCTTCGCAATATTTCCCTACATATGCCGAACTTGTAGATCTTCGTTCGACTTTTATCGCCAACTGCGTCTTCAACAGTTTTCTATCTTACACTGAACCATCATGTTGAATATTGTGACAATCTACGTGATACACGAAACGTCTACAATGGCAAAAACTTTGAAAACTTTGCTGCAGAGTCTTTCCTGCTCTGATGTTACGTTGGTTTCTTTAGCCAACCATTATACACTTTCCTTCTGGTCAAGTGGCTACGACTAGACAATCTCAGCTGTTACACTTACCAAATGGTGAGGATTTCGAGTATTCTATGTTCAGCTGCTTCGTTCTTTGGAGTTATGGCTGTAAGTGTAGACAGGCTCTTAGCTGTTCATCTTCATCTCAGATACCAAGAGCTTGTAACTCACAAGCGTGTTGTTATTGTGGTGATCGGCATGTGGGTGTATAGTGCATTTGTCTCTTCGATGAAACTTTGGGGGTTCCTCACTACTCAGGATCTTATTCTTTCAGTTGGCGCAGCTTTCGGTTTCATTATCACATTTGTGGTGTATATCAGGATATATTTAACCGTCCGACGGCACAAGAATCAGATTCAATCTTTGCAAGTACAAGACGTAGTTCAGTCTGATGAAATAAAGAACTTTGCTGTCCTCATTAAAACTCTTCACATTAAAGTTTTCACTGTTACTTAAAATTTCTGAAAATTGAAATAGAACAAACTAATTGGACGCTTTGAAGGTGTACTTAAGATCTGTTTCGGGGGCATTCTTTCTTTTTTATTTTTGATGTGTTCCCCTCTGACTGCTAAGTATTTTGCCAAAGCATCTTATTGACGAATCGTATAGGTCTCCCACGCGCATAAACTTAATGTGTTATTTCTCCTTAGTTTTTCAACGCACTTTTTAAGCAGACAAGTGATGAGAATTTCAAAAATGATCACATAGACTTATGTTACTGATATATTGGCAGTAAACCAACCCGAGGTATCTTTAAGGATAATCGTCTTTTAGGTCTTACGTTGAATGTGAAAGGGTTAACGGACTGTAGGATCCTAATAATTTGGATATATCAACATAGTTGAAATGGTAAATTGGCCACCGTAATGATTACAAAAGCTGACGTTTCGAGCGTTAGCCCTTCGTCGGAGCGAATAGAGGAATTGTGGGTTGTGTGTGCTTTTAAAGGCAGAAAATGGAGCTACGTTATTGGTGGGTGCATGGCAACGAGAAAAACATGAATAAATTAGTGGAATGAAAAGCGTTCATTGATCCCTGTGGGATTGAGACTGCCGGTTTGAAAGATGAGCTTTTGTTCAAGATTTTTACGGCTTTCCGTGCCACCTAAGTGCAAGGAAAGACCGCAGATTGCCATATGTTGCTTAGAATGATTAGGTAAATTAAAATGTCTAGCGACTGGCTTAGATGTGTCCTTGTCATTCCTTTCCACGTCTCGAAGGTGTTCTCGGAATCGGTCACCTAGTCTTCTGCCCGTTTCGCCGATGTATATCTTTTTGCAATAAGTGCAAGTTATGCAATAGATTACATTAGCGGAGGTGCACGTGAAGTGATCGGTGATCTTAATGGATCGTTTAGGTCCCGATATTTTATCAGTGTTGTGAATGAAAGGACACGTTTTGCATCGCGCACGAGCGCATTTAAAAGTGCCTGGTTGCTCATTAGTCTGAAAAGAACTTCTGACCAAAAAATTGCCTGAGTTTTTGTCGCGTTTGAATGAAATGAGCGGAGGCTGCGAAAAGATAGTGCTTGTCTCTGGATCGTTTTGAAGTAATTTGAAGTTTTTAAGAATGATGGATTTAACTGAGTGGTTGTGAGGGTGAAACGAGAGAGTGAATGGAATGCGGTCGGAATCTTCCTTATGCGATGTTTGTAGTGCTGAATGTCGATCAATAAGTTGAGCGCGGTGGTAACCCGCTTGAACAACGGAAGCAGGGTAACCACGTTTATCGAAGAACTGGCACATTGACTCTGATTTGTGGTGAAAATCAGAGTCATTACTACATAAACGACGAAGTCTTAGAAACTGAGAAAAAGGAATGGAATTCTTAACGTGAGATGGATGAGAAGACGAATATAACAAGTAATTATGCGAGTCTGTAGGTTTGTAATACACACTAGTGCATAAACCGTTGCCTTCAATTGAAACTTTGACGTCTAAAAAGGATAAAGAATCGTCAGAAATTTCCCAAGTATATTTCAGAGCCGGGTGAAAAGAATTGACTGCAGTTATGAATTGAGTGAGCTCCTCTCTGGTAGAGGAGGTAGCGCCGATACAGTCGTCGATGTAGCGACCGTAGAGTTCAGGTTTGGACCCGTTGTATTGGCTGAAAAATTGATGTTCGACAAAACCTAAAAAAAGATTCGCATAGCTAGGTCCCATTTTGGTGCCCATGGCTACATTCACTCTCACGTTTCACCCTCACAACCACTCAGTTAAATCCATCATTCTTAAAAACTTCAAATTACTTCAAAACGATCCAGAGACAAGCACTATCTTTTCGCAGCCTCCGCTCATTTCATTCAAACGCGACAAAAACTTAGGCAATTTTTTGGTCAGAAGTTCTTTTCAGACTAATGAGCAACCAGGCACTTTTAAATTCGCTCGTGCGCGATGCAAAACGTGTCCTTTCATTCACAACACTGATAAAATATCGGGACCTAAACGATCCATTAAGATCACCGATCACTTCACGTGCACCTCCGCTAATGTAATCTATTGCATAACTTGCACTTATTGCAAAAAGATATACATCGGCGAAACGGGCAGAAGACTAGGTGACCGATTCCGAGAACACCTTCGAGACGTGGAAAGGAATGACAAGGACACATCTAAGCCAGTCGCTAGACATTTTAATTTACCTAATCATTCTAAGCAACATATGGCAATCTGCGGTCTTTCCTTGCACTTAGGTGGCACGGAAAGCCGTAAAAATCTTGAACAAAAGCTCATCTTTCAAACCGGCAGTCTCAATCCCACAGGGATCAATGAACGCTTTTCATTCCACTAATTTATTCATGTTTTTCTCGTTGCCATGCACCCACCAATAACGTAGCTCCATTTCTGCCTTTAAAAGCACACACAACCCACAATTCCTCTATTCGCTCCGACGAAGGGCTAACGCTCGAAACGTCAGCTTTTGTAATCATTACGGTGGCCAATTTACCATTTCAACTTTGTTGATATATCCAAATTATTTCGTTACTCCCACCGACGCAGCCCCAAACAGTTTCTTTCGAAACTATCAGCCTTTATTCATTTGTAGGATCCTAACCTTGGTCCTAGGGTCCCTTATTTTCCCGTTCCCCTCTCTTTCTCCAGGAGGCGGGAAGATGTAAAACCCTGGGAACTAGGCTGGCACGATTCTTGATGGACTCAAAGAAACCCTTCATTCACACAGTGATTGGTCATATTGAGAAACAACAGAGATAAAATATAACGGAAAGGGAACATGGATGAATTTGATAAATGTGAGCTAAAAACGGAAATGCATGGAAGAGGTTCTTATTGGAGTTAGCCGTTAGCCGTAAAACGGCCAAAACATTCAGCTGTTAGGCGTAAAATTGACAAATTGTAACCGATGGTTGTAAAAAGAGTTTATCGTACAAACTATTTCAGGTAACAATAATGGAATGATGATTAACTGTTAGCCGTTAAATGGCCAAACTTTTAACCGTTAGCCGTAAAAGCCATAAGCCATCTGCTTTATCAAGTAAGCTGGAGATCTCCGCAGATGGTTCAGACCTGTGACAGGACGGGAAAATTTCAGAACTTAACCTATTTCAAGGATGATTTTTTGTTGATTACCTTTGTCCGCTTGGTCAAGGGTAATTCTCAGGTTTTCGTGTCAAACATCTTGTGTCGAAATCATAGGGGTAAGAAAAGGGTATTAGAATGTCGAATATATGCTTAAACAAACAAGCCTCGGTAGAGATTTGTCGACTTAATTAATCAACAAATACAATTGAACATCTTGAATCCATCCGCTAATCTCAGTGTCTGATGTAAGTTCTATCTTTGTCATTGACCTTGATCTTAAGAACCCAAACCATGAGATGCAAATTTCATTTTGTCGACCTTCATTACTTTTGGAAGGAAAGGTGACATCTTTGACAGAAAGTAGTATCAGTTAGGGATTCGCTACCCAAAATAAAGGGAATTTGTCCTGCTAAAGAACCGCAACACATTCTATTTTTCTGGAATAGAGGTTTAGATCTTTTATTAGTGAGTTAATGTCATGAGCGACTGGTTTTGTAGCGGGTCTCAATTATACCTCAAATACGCCGAACTTAGAGATCTTCGTTCGACTTTAATCGCCGACTGTATCCTTCGACAGTTGTCTAATTTACACCACCGTCAGGTTGAATATTGTGATACTCTATGCCATACACAAGACATCAACAGTGGAAAGAACTTTAAAAACTCTGCTGCAGCTGAGTCTCGCGTGCTCTGATGTTGCTGTTGGTTTGTTTGGTCAACCATTATACACCTTCTTCCTAGTCAAGTGGCTACAACTGGACAAACCTGGTTGTAACACTCGAAAAATGCTGCATATTTAAGTCATTTCTTCTCAGCTGCTTCGCTCTTCGGTGTTGTGGCTGTGAGTGTAGACAGGTTCTTAGCTGTTCACTACATCTCAGATACCAAGAGCTTGTTACTCAAAATCGTGTTGTTGCGGTGGTGATCGGCATATTGGTCTGCAGCGAATTTGTTTCTTCGATGATATTGTGAGGATTACCCACTACTCAGGATATTACTCTTTCAGTTGTCGCAGCTTTCAGTTTCATTCTGACATTTGCGGTGTACATCAGGATATATTTAATTGTCCGACGGCTCAAGAATCAGATTCAGTCTTTAGAAGCACAAGAAGTAGCTCAGTATGATAAAATAAAAAACTTTAAATCCACAGTTGATACATTCTATGTTTATCCGGTGTTTTTAGTTTGTCCTTTGCCCTATTTTTTTGCCTTATTTCGATTTCATCTTCAATAATTTTTTTTTTTCATTGGCTCTCGTGTACCTAAATTCATCTTTGAACCCTGTCATTTATTGCTGGAAGATGAGATACATTCGACAGGCTATCATGAACATACTGCGGAACAGGTCTCAGAAAAGAAATCAGCCTTCTCGCTCATTTTACAATCGGTAAGCGAGCGTCGTCCATGCTGATAACTGGTTCACTCTGTGACGTTTTCAAGGACTGTGCATTATTCTGGTGAAGGTGCTAGAATTAAAGGATCTTGGCTGTAACATTTATCGAGAAACAAATAGTCCAGGTTGTCTATTTTCAGCTACTTCGTTCCTTGGTGTTGTGGCTGTAAGTTTAGACAGGTTCTTGGCTAACTAACCAAACTACGAAAAGCATCGCGTTTGTCTTTGACACGTCACTTATGAGGTAAAAACTTACTCGAAACAGCCTGGGGGAAAGGCTGCACATGAAAACAAAACAGCCGTGGCTTTAGAGTTACTGACTCTTTCACAGATTTGATAATACCTGACCGGCAGTTTTGAGAACTGAAATTAAGCTCGTTTTTCCCTGTTATTTTCTTTCGCTTAGACACAAATAAAAGATAGGTTTTCGAATCAATTTGATAATTCTTTCCAAATTCTAGACATAATAATGGGTCAATGATAATTTGAATTACGTTAAAAAAATTAGTCTGTTATGAAAAGTGTTTAAAATTTGCATGATTTTGACAGACAATCGACAGCTTTAATTACGGCCTTATCCATTATGATTAAGTGGCGATTTAAAAATTAATTTAAAAACCTCGGAGAATATTTATAACAGGATCGATTTCCCCTGATTATCAGGTATGATGGAGAGGGGATCAAGAGAGGCAATTTTCGCCACTAGAGTATAAAAGGGCATTTTTAATTTTGTTGAGGTTTTCTCTGACCGCACGGGATTTGCAAAAACATCTCTAAAAACTAGCATTTATTTAAACGGTGGCGTACCAGCGTCATAAATGATGACTGCCCGCTCACGAGCTAACTTTCCCTTCGTTGATTGACTAAAAGTTATTGTAACTCGCAAAAAGGAAAGAAAAGGAAAGAAATAGAAGGAGGGTGACAAATTTTTGGAGGGGGATGCATCCAAACAGTACCACAGGCACCAAACCAAGGGATGCATTTAACACATAGAAATTGATATTTCATAATATCTTTAAATAAAATAAATAACTATGAAAAGTCTCTAAGGTCTTCGGGGCGATACAGGCGCAAAGCTATCGCCATTTGAAAAGTTTTCATTATCGAATTTATCATTCGAGTGCATCCTTCTATTTATTTTCAGGTCGTGTCCTGCGAGCAGTCTGTCAATATTACGCTGCGGGACGCGCGTTATGTAACGCCAAGGAAGATTGGAAACGAGTCGGTGAGAGGTTTGCCGGGGGTCTGGCACTTAGCAATTATTGGATGAGATCGAGCATGATGGATTCCCCTTTATTCTACGCAAAAATATGAATGGATATTTGCCCGCGGACATTATTTATTCCAAGGCGCGAACAGTTTTCAAAGATCGAAACTTGAGGAAAAGTATTTCAGTTTATTGACCTTTTCGATAACATGTCATATAACTTTTATTTTTGAGTTTTGCGGCAACAGCTCAGTTCTTGCGTGACCATGCCGATGGAGGTAGCTCTTTCTTGGTTTTTAATGATCTGCTGGAAAACGTAAGTGCACATAATCGAAGTGGCTAATAAATGGCATCTTTGAGCGGTATACGTGTCTAATATGGCACAAAGCCGATTATACAAGACTGTTTTGTTCCACGTGGTACAACTGGTCCAAGAGGCCGTTTTGGAAGATGATTGGTTGATTTGTACCTTGAGGTAAAACAATACCTTTCCCTGATTGGTGCTGTGCCACATGAGCCTCGTATACTAATTGTTTGCCATTTGGTCTGCTGATAAAAAGGAAGATGATGTCATGAAATTGCCATTATTTCTTTGGATCAAATCTTTAATTAAAAAAAGGAAGTTTATTTGTTCCTAAGAAATATCGTGTTACCTATTCCCAGTGAGTTTAAATATAAAAGATTTTTTAAGGTCCCAGGAAAAGATGACTCAAACCTTTCCTGAGCTGTAAGATCCCTTTTTGAGTCCGATGGTCACATGTGGCTTATAGTGCTGGGAAAATAAGCAGCAGCAGCATAACAAAAACTTCAACGACAAAAGAAAAGGCGGGGGTTTTATAACTTACGTCCGTGTGTTTGTAAAACCACCACGCAAGTGATTAAAGAGGAAGATAAATCACCTTTCATTGTTAACTACGTACCACAATGTGTTTCAAACTTTTCTAGATCATGCCGTTAAACATTGTTACTATGAACGCCATGCAAAGAAATTTATGTGTGCCGAAGCCTTTGCTCGAAAACTTTGCTGCTACGTCTTGCAGTCTCTGATTATTTTGTGCTGGAGTTACTTCAGCCATTTCACACTATTTTCCTGATCAAGTGGTTACAACTGGACAGTCTTAGCTGCACCACCTACCGCCGATTGTGTAACAGAATATTTAACTCCAGCTACTAAAATTTGTTTAATTTGCAATTTAAAAATTCGATTGAATATCTTGACCGCCACCATCTGTCGATATATCTGACAAAGTTTTTCAGTTGTCATCTGCTTGCATCTTAAGAACAGCATACCGTGAGAAGGGGATTTAATTTTGTGAAGGAAAGGCAACATTTTTGACAGAAAGTGGAATTAGTCAGAGAATCGCTGCCCGAAATAGGGAGATATTGTCCTGTTGAAGAAACGCAACACATTCTAGAGGTTCCTATCTTTTATTAGTGAATTGATATCACGAACAAATTATATTGTAACGACACTTGGCAATTTTTCCCAATATACACCGAATTTAAATATCTTCGTTCCACTTTTATCGCCAACGGTATCTTCAACAATTTTCTAACTTACACCACCGTCATGTTGAATACCGTGACAATCTACGCCATACACAAGACCTCAAAAATAACGAAAACTTTAAAAACGCTACTGCTAAGTCTTGCCTGCTCTGATGCGGCTGTTGGTTTGTTTACTCAACCATTATACACTTTCTTTGTGGTCAAGTGGCTACAACTGGTCAATCCTAGCTGTGAGCTTCACAAAATGCTGAGGATGTCAGATTTTTTCTTTGCAATCGCCTCTTTCAGCGGTGTTGCGGCGGTAAGTGTAGACAGGTTCTTAGCGCTTCATCTTCATCTCAGATACCAAAAGCTTGTCACTCACAAGCGTGTTGTCATTGTGGTGATCGGCATATGGGTGTGTAGTGCACTTGTTTCTTTGATGATGTTGTGGGGATTGTCCAGTGTTCAGGATTTTGCTATTTTAGTTGCTGCAGGTTTCGTTTTCATGATCACATTCGTGGTGTACATCAGGATATATCTAATCGTCCGACGGCACAGAAGTCGGATTCAGTCTTTGCAAGTACAAGAAGTAGCTCAGTATGACAAGATAAAAAACTTTGCTGTTCTCATTAAATCCACAGTTAGCATATTTTACGTATATCTCGTGTTTTTATGTTTTTGTTTCCCATATTTAGTTTGTAATGCCGTTATCAGAATCTATGGCTCGAATCTCGTTTTAAAAAAACTCCTCCTTTTTTCATGTACACTCTTTTATTTAAATTTATGTCTAAACCCTGTTATGTACTGCTGGAAGATGAAATCTGTTTGTCACGCTATCATGGACACACTGCGAAAGATATCATGGAACAGCAATCGTTTATTTCAGAGAAACTACAATCGGTGATCGATTTTCGCCGTGTGCCTTACAAACACTGTGCGCAGTTACTGTTTACAGCAAAGAAGATAGTATTTGAATTTTGTGACATGACATGATTGGGTGGGAGGAATATTGGTTGTGTCAAAATAAATGTTACATGATCCTCCGTGAGAATCTGTAATAATCTTATAATTCAAGATCTCCTCCCTCTCCTTATTGGTCAGTCAGTTTTTGATTATGCCCCGCCACCCCTCCCCCCCCCCCCCTTATTTATACTCTGCTGGCGACGAATGATTCCCTCCCCGTTATCTCTGAAAACCAGGAGGAATCGACGCTGTTACAAAATTCTCCAAGATTTCAAGTGAAATTTCAAATCGCCACGTAATCATTATGGATATTTCCGAAATTTAAGCCGTCGATTGTCTCTCAAAATAAATTTTAAGCAATTTTCATACGAAGCTAATGTTTTGACACTCTTCACATTATTGACCCACATTTTTTCCTAGAAATGGTAAAGAATCAATCAACTTAAGCGAAAGGAGACAACAAGGAAAAATTTTCCCGATTTTAATTTCTCGAAACTTTCCGATGGGGTGTTATCTTTAACAGAACCGCCTGGAAACATCTGCGGGCTAATCAATAACTCTAAAGCCGCCTCTTTTTTCGTTTTCATGTGCAGCTTTCTCTTTCGACTTGGTATTTGTCTCGAAAGTGTATAGGCAAACGAAGCGCTTTCGCTGAATGTCTAGTTTTCAAGCATATCAATTAATCCTTTTTTTTTCAATCCACCCAATAGCCAATGACAAACATCAATTTTCTCTCCCTCTTAAATACCAGCTCCTCGTTGCTTTTCATCCTTCCGCTCTTAATGTGACGCTATACCGTTTAAGTCGTAGGATCATTTAACTTTTTAATTTCCAATGAAAGACCTGTGATTTATTCCCTTCACTCATATCATAAATTTTTTGTTTAGTCCAGAGACTCTTCCTATCCATACCATGATCTTTAATTGATCATCTTTGTCATTCTCTTTACCAGCTTCCTTGAAAGTTTCTTGAAATTGCACATGAAAGGGAGTCAAGACTTTTCATTAGGAGAAAAAATGTCTTTTTCTCCCCTTTTATGGCGTAATTTGGGAGTTCTGCCTTTCAGGCAAAATAATGGATGGCACCTGTTTCCTTCTGTTTTGTTCTAAGCTAGCACTTTATTCAGTTTTTAGTGCTACTTCTTAAAAGAGTTAGCGAAACATTTCGCAGTCATGGGAAAACTTTTCAATGGATAAAAGAGATCCCTGCACGAAGCTCAGGTCAGCCCCCACTTCCTTTTTTTCAGTCTATATTTCAAATTTAGAGCGACGAAACCCTTGATATGAATAATATCATGTCTGCTATCCTTCTTCCATTGCCATCCGTAGTTACAGTCTCCCTTTGTCGTAAATTTATAAACTGCACATGGTCCTTGTAAGCCACACAGAGTGGATCAGTTATCAACATGGACGAGGCTAGATGGCCGATTGTAAATTACGCGAGATGGCTGATTTCTTCTCCGAGACACCTTCCGCAGTATGTCCATGATAGCGTCTCGAATCTGTTTCATCTTCCAACAGTAAATGACAGGGTTCAAAGTTGAATTTAGGTATAGGAGAGTTATTGAGAAAAGATAGAGTTTTTTTAGAGCGAAATTCGAGCCATAGATTCGAATAGCAGCGAGGCAAATGAGAAAAAGCAAATAGCAACTTAAAAACACGACATATACGAAGAATATTCCAACTGTTGATTTAATGAGAACAGAAAAGTTTTTCATTTCATCAGAGTGAGCTTCGTCTTGTATTTGCATGGAGTGAATCTGATTCCTGTGTCGTCGGACAGTTAAATATATCCTGATGTACACCACAAATGTGATAATGAAACTGAAAGACGCAGAAACTAAAATAATAAAATCTCGAGTACTTACTAACCCCCACAATGTTATCGAAGAAGCAAATGAACTATACACCCATATGCCGATCACCACAATAATAACACGTTTGTGAGTCACAAGCTCGTGGTATCTAAGATGAAGATGAACAGCTAAGAACCTGTCTACACTTACAGCCACAACACTAAAGAATGAAGCGGCTGAAAATAAAGTACTTGAAATAGTCCACATTTGCTGAGTGTTGCAGCCAGGATTGTCCAGTTGAAGCCACTTGAACAGAAAGAAAGTGTATAATGGTTGACTAAATAAACCAACCGCAACATCAGAGAAGGCAAGACTCAGCAGCAGAGTTTTTAACGTTTTTGCCATTGTCGAGGTTTTGAGTAGGGCGTAGATTGTCACAATATTCAACATGATGGAGGTGTAAGTTAGACAATTGCTGAAGACAAAGTTGGCGATAAAACTCGATCGAAGATCTGCAGCTTCGGCGTATATAGGGAGATATTGCGAAGACTCGCAAAACAATTTGTTCATGATATCGACTCACGTATATAAGATAGGAACCCCTAGTTCAGATAAATGAAATGTGTTGTGATTCTTTACCAAGACAATCTCTCCTTATTCAGGGTGCTGATTCATAAAAGGCTTCTTTTTTTCGCAAAAGCAATGAAGCTAAATATAAGGTATACACTAATTATTATATGGTTTCTTAAGATGTAGGCCAATGAAAATATGATATAAGCCAATGACAAATAAAGAATATGCGTCAGGCATATCAAAAGACGGAGGCGGTCTAGACATTTAATTGTACTTTGCATACTTAATTGGAAATAAGACAATAAGACAATAAATATTGAGCGGTTTTAAACAGTAGAAGTTAAATATCATGTCATCTGTCAAAATAAGGTTTGACAATTTTCTCACAAGGCTTAATTTTCTAAGTATATCTCATCCACACCAGCAAAATGCGTCCAGTAAAAGTTGGTTTAAGTGAATGAAAATTAAAAACAGAGACCTGAGGAACTGCATGAGTTTTCCATAAATTGCAAGTGATTATTCAGTTCAATATGCTAAATTTAAAGTCTACAAACGTTGGTTAAGAAGCCTCTATGAAGAAAACAGTTTTAAATCGTGTCTCATTTTTTCTAGACCGGTCTAGTTGCCGGTCTAGATGGGAAAATCTAGACGCTTTCAATATTGATTTCAGCCCATCAAATTCGTGAATTCGGTAGTATCCAGTCCTTGTGAGACACAGCCATTTAAGAATGTAAAATAATAACGATATCTAGAAAAATGATAGTATGTCCATGATAGCGTCTCGAATTTGTTTCATCTTCCAGCAGTAAATGACAGGGTTCAAACTTGAATTTAGGTATATGAGAGTCATTGAGAAAAGATAGAGTTTTTTTAGAGCGGAATTTGAGCCATAGATTCGAATAGCAGCCAGGCAAATGAGAAAAAGCAAATAACAACTTAAAAACACGACATATACGAAGAATATGACGGTCTTTGAGGGAGAGAGCCGCAAATTACATCTGTCGAGTTGGTCGAGGACGCGGGTCCAAATAACTAAGAGCTCTTCGGGTGAAGAGGAGCCACAATATAGGTCGTCGGCTATTTTAGCGACGTGTCCCTCCTGCTTGAGGTCGCCGAGGACGCGGCACATCATCTCCTCCAGTGAAGTTTCAGAGCCAGGCATACGCATAGTTTATCGGCAATAGACACGTATACCCCGGAAAGGGGTAGCGACACCGCAGTATTTTCGAGATTCTTTGGCCAGTGGAATCTGATAGAATGCACGGCTAAGGTCGGTTTTGATTATGAACTTCCAAGGGGCAATAGTACGCAGGCTAGAGTCTACGTCTGGCACCGGAGGGCTTCTTAACCAGAAATGAGGGATTCAAGTACTCTAAGTGGACGTCGACCTCCTCGGGTTTGGAGAAAACGTGATCTTTTTCAAGCTCGTCGAGCTTTCCTGTAGCTCGATCAACTTATTGCGGGGGTACAAAGGGAGACGACCCTTGCGTTTGGGGGGTTCCAAGGGACTCATGTTCACGTGGGCCTCGATGGAACCTGCGGCGCCATTGTAGCCAGGTAGGTCTGAACCAAATACACGGTCATGCTTGAGTAAGGCTTGTTGGAACTGATCACGAATTGTGTCTTCAAGAATGTTGTTGGGGTCTAGCTGAGCGCCGTGGGAGTATGGAGTGTTGACCTTTGACTTCGAGGGGGGAGGAGGGACTTGGGAGGGATTGATAACTGGAACATCTTGAGTAGTGTGGCGGGCGAAGCATATGTGTTCGTGGCGTCTAATGGCCAGTGGTTCGTCGGTGTCGTTCGTTATGCGGGCTTTACCGTCTATGGTGACTACCGGTTGTGGTTGGAGCCACGGGGTGGGGGCAGGCTCTAAGGCAATTGTGGATTCGGCTCGTAGCTCTGGAGGTACTGTGACTTCGACGAAATGACCGGGTCAGACGACGGTGGCGGGGGCCGATGACCGAAGGACGTAGAAGGATGTTTGTCTCACGGAATAGGATTGGTGGCTCTTGACTGAGGCTTCAGGGAGGTACTTGGTTGTTTCCCGCCCATGGATTGTTACTTCTTGAGTTGCGGGACGTATGGTGATGTCATTGGCAATGAGGAACGGAATACCTGCTAGGATGTCCACAACTAGATCATCTACGACGAGCGCTTCGAGTGTTAACTTCATCTTGGTTCTTGACGGTGTTATGTGGACTTCGCAGATAACATTCGAGGGGGTCGTCCCATCGGCCAATAGGGCTTTTTGGTTGGACTTGACGATGCTGAGGTTGAGCTGGTGTGCTAGGCTTGTCTTAATCATGCTTGTTTCAGCGCCAGTGTCAAGGGTCAGACGCACGGGGTGCTGCATGTAGAAATCACCGAGTGAGGGTGAGTAGTTGGAACTGACTCTACGGGAGACGGCCCGTGCCGACGGGGGATGTTCACATTTGTCGTCATTGTGCTCAAGGTCACCGACAGCGAGGTCGTAAGGTGGCTCTTCATCCTCGACGTTGAAGGTGGCACGTGATTTGGACATGAAGAGGCGGTCTAGTGACCGCTGGGTTACGTGTACTGGGTAGACGATAGGGTGCCCGTTGAAGGGGTCTTCAACTAGTTGTAGATGTTGATGTGGAAGCCCGTAATATTTAGGAGTCAGCGGCGGACCGGATCTCATCTAGGAGTGAGTCGAGAGCCTGTGATGTTTCCGGTGTCAGTGATGCTAGAGTCCTGGAGCGCAGTTCCGTACAATAACGTTTCACGAGGGTTGGTAGGTCGGAATGAAGGAGGCGAAGCCAGGTTAGGATCCCTAAGTTTTCAAGGGATGGGGAAAACTCTTCGTCGGAGGTCACGGTTTCACCATAATGGGTGATGGGGCCGTTGGCGACTAGGAGATTATCCTCTACAAAAAACATGAGTCGCTGAAACAAATTTTCAGGTCGTTCATTGGGTTCGAGTTTTATGTTGTTGAAGTCGATAAAGTGGGAACCAGTAGATAGATTGAAAGCCATAATGCATCTTAATCATTTGCCATATTCCGTTGAACCGAAGTCGCAGATTTCACTATTGAGTTTCTTGATATAACAGGACAATAGTTGGCTATTTGGCCTAGCATCAGGTCGAGATGGGCAGCCTTTTGGTATGCTGTTCGTCGTCGCGCTAGAGGAACACTTCTGCCGTCGTTTTGTAGACCTCTTGTGGGGTTTGCAGAAGTTTTCTTTTGCCAAGAGACATTATCGCTTAAGGAGCAAAATTAGCGTAGAGACTCTGTAATATTCTCATGACTTCTTCCCTACTTATTAGTTAGTTAGTTTTTTATTATCCCCTCCCCCCACCCCCCCTCACTTTATACTCTACTGGCGACGAGTGATCCCCTACCCGTTATCCCTGAAAGCCAGGAGAAATCGACGCTGTTACAAATATTCTGCGAGATTTTGAAATGAAGTTTCAAATCACCACGTACTCATCATAGATATGCCTGAAATTTAGGCTGTCGATTGTTTGTCAAAATATACTTTTTTAGCACTTTTCATAGAGACTAATGCTCTGACAATTGTCACATTATTGCACTTTTTTGTACAGAAATGGGAAAGTATTATTCAACTTAAGGGAAAGCAGACAACAAGGAAAACGTGCTTGATTTAAATTTCTCACAACTTCCCGCTTAGGTATTGTCTACAACCACCTGCAAACACATGTGGGCTAATCAATAACTCTAAAGCCGCCTCTGTTTTCGTTTTCATGTGCAGCCTTCTACTTCGACTTAGTTTTTATCTCGAAAGTGTAAAAACAAACGAATTATTTTTCCCTGTTTTTTAATTTTCAACCGTATCGAGCATCCTTTTCATTTTTAATCCACTCGATAGCAAGAATTACCATCAATATTCCTTCCCTCTTAAATACGAGTTTTTGTTTATTTTTCTTTCTAAGGACGAAACGTGACGCTCTTAATGTGACGCTACTCTTTTAGTCATAGGACCATTTTTAAGAGCGAATGTTACCAAGGGTCAAAAATTTGGTACGTTGCAACAGCCAAAAAATCGTTTCGGCTCATTTTCTCAAGTTAGGTAGAACTTATATTGAAACAAAGCACTGTATACTTCGTTTGGTTGAATATCGATTTATTTTCGAGAAAATCGATAATAACTGAATTTCGCCAAATTGCCGCTTTTGAAGCTCAAAATTTCAGACGAATCTCGGAGCGTCGCGCCACGAATTGAAAACTCTTGGACCGATAAAAAGTATCAAATCTTGATAAACAACATCAGTACATATGTTGACAGCAATCTAAGCAATTCTTGATCATTTATTTACACAATCTAACTGATTTTATCCGACCTTCTTCTAACAAGATTAAAAATAGGTCAAAAGTAACCCGTTATTTAACTATGTGGTAAATGAAATAATAGACTGAAAATCTGGCTTTTGGAAGGCGAAGTGTAGTTCTTTTCGATCTCCAAAGGATTTTTTGGGGAAATGATTCAGTACGGTTTAATCGATTTTAAAGTTGGATAAAATGAGCTGATTTGACGGTGCCGCCAGTTATTCGAAAATGTACACATTCACACGCAAACTCAATTGTTTCGCAATTAAGAGAAAATGTGGCCAGAAATCGAACTTTTTCAAAATATGGTGGTAACAGCCAAAAAATCGATTCGTCTCATATTCTCAAGATAGGTAGGCCTTGTGGTGAAACAAAGCACTGCATACTTCGTTTGGCTGAATGTCGATTTATATTCATACATCACTACAGATGTGCGACAAAGAAAAGTGTAGTGTTTCAATATTTGTTTATTTAAAGGAAGTTTTATAAGGGTCAAACCTGGAAAACCACAACTTTCGCTGAAATGTTTGTAAAAGCCAACGTTCAACAGTAACGTTCAACGTTCAACAATAAAGATATTTATACTACTTCTTCTCCAGGGGCGACTGTGCCTTGTTAAGTTACTCCTGCCGGTAGTAAGACTACGACCCAAGTATCACGTTCACATTTTTCACACCCACCTTTTCCCGACAGCGGTCCAAAAAAAGCTCACATCTGGAAATAAAACCATTTCTGCGTATCTCGGAACTCAAGAAACGCTTCGAGTAATCATTGCACAGCAGACTCGAGTGCGAGTCCGTATACCTACATCAAATACTTGCATTTTGGAAACAGTGGCTTTGAAAATCAACTCAACTAGTTAGTTATTTAGTATTTCTTGCCCATGAAGGTAGCCAAGTAGTGATCTATCCCCCTCAATTATGGTCGGGTCCAAAGCCATCAATGTATTATGTAGCGGCAAGCGAACATCAAGGCCGAATGAAGCGCCGAGAGAATCGCGACCGGAGAAAATAGCAACCAAGCCAGGGGATACGTTACGGAGACTTATCTTTAATCAAAATCGTAAACTGTAGGCGAATTAAAAAATGAAACTTATATAATCGATTGTACTCAATTAAAACACGTGGCGACTTAACAGCGTAAATAAATCTAACATAATGAAAAGAACTAATAAATGAACTAAGTGCCACGGCAAACACAAAATATATATACAAATAAAGATGAAAGAGCTTGCTCGAAACGAGCAGGGGGAGGAGTATGGGTATCCATCCCCGCCAAAATTAAAACTTATTGTTCAAACATTCAATTCGTCACTTCAAACATTCGACTCGGCAATTCAAACGTCCAATTTGTCAAATCAAAGATTCAATTCGGCACTTGAAACACCCAATTTGGCAATTCAAACGTCCCATTCCGCAATTCAAAGATTCAAACGTCCCATTCGGCAATTCAAAGATTTCATTTGTCAATCATTTCCCCAAAAAATCCTTTGGAGATCGAAAAGAACTACACTTCGCCTTCCAAAAGCCAGATTTTCAGTCGATTATTTCATTTACCACATAGTTAAATAACGGGTTACTTTTGACCTATTTTTAATCTTGTTAGAAGAAGGTCGGATAAAATCAGTTAGATTGTGTAAATAAATGATCAAAAATTGCTTAGATTGCTGTCAACATATGTACTGATGTTGTTTATCAAGATTTGATACTTTTTATCGGTCCAAGAGTTTTCAATTCGTGGCGCGACGCTCCGAGATTCGTCTGAAATTTTGAGCTTCAAAAGCGGCAATTTGGCGAAATTCAGTTATTATCGATTTTCTCGAAAATAAATCGATATTCAACCAAACGAAGTATACAGTGCTTTGTTTCAATATAAGTTCTACCTAACTTGAGAAAATGAGCCGAAACGATTTTTTGGCTGTTGCAACGTACCAAATTTTTGACCCTTGGTAACATTCGCTCTTAAAAATGGTCCTATGACTAAAAGAGTAGCGTCACATTAAGAGCGTCACGTTTCGTCCTTAGAAAGAAAAATAAACAAAAACTCGTATTTAAGAGGGAAGGAATATTGATGGTAATTCTTGCTATCGAGTGGATTAAAAATGAAAAGGATGCTCGATACGGTTGAAAATTAAAAAACAGGGAAAAATAATTCGTTTGTTTTTACACTTTCGAGATAAAAACTAAGTCGAAGTAGAAGGCTGCACATGAAAACGAAAACAGAGGCGGCTTTAGAGTTATTGATTAGCCCACATGTGTTTGCAGGTGGTTGTAGACAATACCTAAGCGGGAAGTTGTGAGAAATTTAAATCAAGCACGTTTTCCTTGTTGTCTGCTTTCCCTTAAGTTGAATAATACTTTCCCATTTCTGTACAAAAAAGTGCAATAATGTGACAATTGTCAGAGCATTAGTCTCTATGAAAAGTGCTAAAAAAGTATATTTTGACAAACAATCGACAGCCTAAATTTCAGGCATATCTATGATGAGTACGTGGTGATTTGAAACTTCATTTCAAAATCTCGCAGAATATTTGTAACAGCGTCGATTTCTCCTGGCTTTCAGGGATAACGGGTAGGGGATCACTCGTCGCCAGTAGAGTATAAAGTGAGGGGGGGTGGGGGGAGGGGATAATAAAAAACTAACTAACTAATAAGTAGGGAAGAAGTCATGAGAATATTACAGAGTCTCTACGCTAATTTTGCTCCTTAAGCGATAATGTCTCTTGGCAAAAGAAAACTTCTGCAAACCCCACAAGAGGTCTACAAAACGACGGCAGAAGTGTTCCTCTAGCGCGACGACGAACAGCATACCAAAAGGCTGCCCATCTCGACCTGATGCTAGGCCAAATAGCCAACTATTGTCCTGTTATATCAAGAAACTCAATAGTGAAATCTGCGACTTCGGTTCAACGGAATATGGCAAATGATTAAGATGCATTATGGCTTTCAATCTATCTACTGGTTCCCACTTTATCGACTTCAACAACATAAAACTCGAACCCAATGAACGACCTGAAAATTTGTTTCAGCGACTCATGTTTTTTGTAGAGGATAATCTCCTAGTCGCCAACGGCCCCATCACCCATTATGGTGAAACCGTGACCTCCGACGAAGAGTTTTCCCCATCCCTTGAAAACTTAGGGATCCTAACCTGGCTTCGCCTCCTTCATTCCGACCTACCAACCCTCGTGAAACGTTATTGTACGGAACTGCGCTCCAGGACTCTAGCATCACTGACACCGGAAACATCACAGGCTCTCGACTCACTCCTAGATGAGATCCGGTCCGCCGCTGACTCCTAAATATTACGGGCTTCCACATCAACATCTACAACTAGTTGAAGACCCCTTCAACGGGCACCCTATCGTCTACCCAGTACACGTAACCCAGCGGTCACTAGACCGCCTCTTCATGTCCAAATCACGTGCCACCTTCAACGTCGAGGATGAAGAGCCACCTTACGACCTCGCTGTCGGTGACCTTGAGCACAATGACGACAAATGTGAACATCCCCCGTCGGCACGGGCCGTCTCCCGTAGAGTCAGTTCCAACTACTCACCCTCACTCGGTGATTTCTACATGCAGCACCCCGTGCGTCTGACCCTTGACACTGGCGCTGAAACAAGCATGATTAAGACAAGCCTAGCACACCAGCTCAACCTCAGCATCGTCAAGTCCAACCAAAAAGCCCTATTGGCCGATGGGACGACCCCCTCGAATGTTATCTGCGAAGTCCACATAACACCGTCAAGAACCAAGATGAAGTTAACACTCGAAGCGCTCGTCGTAGATGATCTAGTTGTGGACATCCTAGCAGGTATTCCGTTCCTCATTGCCAATGACATCACCATACGTCCCGCAACTCAAGAAGTAACAATCCATGGGCGGGAAACAACCAAGTACCTCCCTGAAGCCTCAGTCAAGAGCCACCAATCCTATTCCGTGAGACAAACATCCTTCTACGTCCTTCGGTCATCGGCCCCCGCCACCGTCGTCTGACCCGGTCATTTCGTCGAAGTCACAGTACCTCCAGAGCTACGAGCCGAATCCACAATTGCCTTAGAGCCTGCCCCCACCCCGTGGCTCCAACCACAACCGGTAGTCACCATAGACGGTAAAGCCCGCATAACGAACGACACCGACGAACCACTGGCCATTAGACGCCACGAACACATATGCTTCGCCCGCCACACTACTCAAGATGTTCCAGTTATCAATCCCTCCCAAGTCCCTCCTCCCCCCTCGAAGTCAAAGGTCAACACTCCATACTCCCACGGCGCTCAGCTAGACCCCAACAACATTCTTGAAGACACAATTCGTGATCAGTTCCAACAAGCCTTACTCAAGCATGACCGTGTATTTGGTTCAGACCTACCTGGCTACAATGGCGCCGCAGGTTCCATCGAGGCCCACGTGAACATGAGTCCCTTGGAACCCCCCAAACGCAAGGGTCGTCTCCCTTTGTACCCCCGCAATAAGTTGATCGAGCTACAGGAAAGCTCGACGAGCTTGAAAAAGATCACGTTTTCTCCAAACCCGAGGAGGTCGACGTCCACTTAGAGTACTTGAATCCCTCATTTCTGGTTAAGAAGCCCTCCGGTGCCAGACGTAGACTCTAGCCTGCGTACTATTGCCCCTTGGAAGTTCATAATCAAAACCGACCTTAGCCGTGCATTCTATCAGATTCCACTGGCCAAAGAATCTCGAAAATACTGCGGTGTCGCTACCCCTTTCCGGGGTATACGTGTCTATTGCCGATAAACTATGCGTATGCCTGGCTCTGAAACTTCACTGGAGGAGATGATGTGCCGCGTCCTCGGCGACCTCAAGCAGGAGGGACACGTCGCTAAAATAGCCGACGACCTATATTGTGGCTCCTCTTCACCCGAAGAGCTCTTAGTTATTTGGACCCGCGTCCTCGACCAACTCGACAGATGTAATTTGCGGCTCTCTCCCTCAAAGACCGTCATATTCTTCGTATATGTCGTGTTTTTAAGTTGTTATTTGCTTTTTCTCATTTGCCTGGCTGCTATTCGAATCTATGGCTCAAATTCCGCTCTAAAAAAACTCTATCTTTTCTCAATGACTCTCATATACCTAAATTCAAGTTTGAACCCTGTCATTTACTGCTGGAAGATGAAACAAATTCGAGACGCTATCATGGACATACTATCATTTTTCTAGATATCGTTATTATTTTACATTCTTAAATGGCTGTGTCTCACAAGGACTGGATACTACCGAATTCACGAATTTGATGGGCTGAAATCAATATTGAAAGCGTCTAGATTTTCCCATCTAGACCGGCAACTAGACCGGTCTAGAAAAAATGAGACACGATTTAAAACTGTTTTCTTCATAGAGGCTTCTTAACCAACGTTTGTAGACTTTAAATTTAGCATATTGAACTGAATAATCACTTGCAATTTATGGAAAACTCATGCAGTTCCTCAGGTCTCTGTTTTTAATTTTCATTCACTTAAACCAACTTTTACTGGACGCATTTTGCTGGTGTGGATGAGATATACTTAGAAAATTAAGCCTTGTGAGAAAATTGTCAAACCTTATTTTGACAGATGACATGATATTTAACTTCTACTGTTTAAAACCGCTCAATATTTATTGTCTTATTGTCTTATTGTCTTATTTCCAATTAAGTATGCAAAGTACAATTAAATGTCTAGACCGCCTCCGTCTTTTGATATGCCTGACGCATATTCTTTATTTGTCATTGGCTTATATCATATTTTCATTGGCCTACATCTTAAGAAACCATATAATAATTAGTGTATACCTTATATTTAGCTTCATTGCTTTTGCGAAAAAAAGAAGCCTTTTATGAATCAGCACCCTGAATAAGGAGAGATTGTCTTGGTAAAGAATCACAACACATTTCATTTATCTGAACTAGGGGTTCCTATCTTATATACGTGAGTCGATATCATGAACAAATTGTAACATGATTATAATTAGAATCTAATGGTCCATTACCATCCTTAAACCACGCTCTAAGTTTTATTTCGATTAAATAATGGGCCCCAAGTAAGTCACGCCGCGCCAAACGTAACTCACGAAAAAGACCGAGAGAGGCCTGAGACACATTCTCGTACCCAGAGCAAACGGACGCTGAGTTTGAATGTTCAAAGTTTGAATGTTGAAAGGGAATGTCGAAACTTTGAACGTCGAGAATTAATGTCGAAACTTTGAACGTCGCGAGTGAATGTCAGAATTGATATTTCAACCGGCGAATTATCGAATTGAATGTTGGAATTGACGAATCGAATGTCTGAAATAACGAAGTGAATGTTCAATTGACAAATTGAATCTTTGAATTGCCGAATGGGACCTTTGAATCTTTGAATTGCCGAATGGGACCTTTGAATTGCCGAATTGAGTTTTTCAAGTGACGCATTGAATCTTTGATTTGACGAATTGGACGTTTGAATTGCCGAGTTGATTGTTTGAAGAGACCAATTGAATTTTTGAAGTGACGAATTGAATGTTTGAAGTGACGAATTGAATGTTTGAAGTGACGAATTGAATGTTTGAAGGGACAAATTGAATGTTTGAAGTGACGAATTGAATGTTTGAACAACAAGTTTGAATTTTGGCGGGGATAGATACCCATAGAGGTGAGAATATGGCTGCCCGGCTAAGAACTATGTCAACTTCGTCGTTTGGTCCGGAAAAACCGAGACTAGCGGAATTGCTCTCAATCCGCCTTGAACAGGCAAGAAGAGGTATAATTACTGTTTCCCGTTTTCTGGATCGTCTGTTGAAGTCACTGTGTACTCTTACTATAGTTTTGAAGGAGCAGCAGATATCCTTATGGGGAGAACGACACGCAATGCTGTTGCAGAGTTCACATCTTTTAATTTCTCTGCAATTCATTTTATTAGCAAACGAAAATGCCAGTTTCAAGGTAATTTCTGTAATTAATGAAACAATCACTAGAGATTAAAATAGTAAGGAAGAGGAAACAAACACGATTCTATTTTTCAGCGTCTTAAGAAATACTTGTAAATTATTTAAAATCCTTACCTCTACTCGAGGCAATTGTCATCTCGACCGATTCTTTCTTACGCAAAGTAAGCACCAAGTGTTTCTATAGATACTCAGTCACTTTGTGGTTTCAGCGAATAATGATAAAAACACCCCTCTGAATTTCATTTGGTAGGTTTGACTGGTACTCATTTTGAATATTACATACTGTCAACAGAAGAAAATTTAGTAAGAGTGCAGGGAAGTTAAAAACTTATCAACAGTAAATTACAGTAGTATTGTAGCAAGTAGAGGTTTTAATCACCAAACTAGGTTTATCTTTCGTTCTTTTTGTCCTAAAATGAGCTTTATCCACCTAAACAATAATTTACACTATAAAAATATGAACTCAGTAAGGATCGGTGTTAAATAATTGTTTGCTCCTCTTTCCTTTATGCAACACTCGACCTTAGTTCCTGTAGCCACGTGCTTCACAGTCCAAAGTTGTATTTTTGAGTTGTTGATTTCTGTGGGCCCTAATTTTGAATTAATTAGCGTTATTCTGCTCACGAGAAACATGTTCCTGAACTAGCAAAATTTCGCCAAAATTTGGTTGGTGGTTTAGTTAAATACTTATATTCAAACAAATATCTCTTACATGAAGTTATTACAGCCTCCTTTTCAACGAAATGGAAAGAGAGAAACCCTGAGATACGTTTTGTAAACAATCATTATCAGGAGGTGTTGACTATCCTGCCAAGTTATAACGCTATTATGGGAGCAATGCAACAATTTTAGGACTGTGAAGGTGTAGTCTGATCGTCCGGGTGAGCGTAGTCCTGAGAAGGACTGTTGTCGGTGGTAGTGACTGACGTTTCGACAACCTTTGCGGAAGTCATCATCAGAGTCAAGTGAGTGACTGTTGTAAGTAGGATGTTCTTATTCCAGTTCGTGTGAAATGATCGGTTGCTTTTGCCGTGATGTTATTGGCTGTAAGACTCAAGTGACGTAAGTCGGTCGTGATTGGTCTGTTTCGATCTGTCGGTAAAGTTAGGTCGTTATTTTTCGGTCGTTTGTGATGTTTATGTCGTGAATGAGTCGTTTGTATGGAGCGGGTAGTTGTTGACATCTGTTTAGCGGAGTCTGTTCTAAGTTAGTAAACCAGCTTTCCAGAGTCAGTCCTTGAAAATAGTCAGTGCTGTAGGTTAGGCATTGCGCAGAGTCCCAGTCAAAGTTGTGGTTGGTAAGTCGATGGTGTTCAGCAACAAGACTTTCCTCACAACAAGACTGACTGACCTCACAGCAAGACTGACTGAACACAGACGGGCGACGAGGAAAGGTGATGTCAGCAATCACATTGCTGAACACCTTCGAGTTACCAACCACAACATTGACTGGGACTCTGTGCAATGGTAAATACTCGTAATTTATCAGTATGAATATCTTATTTTATAAGTTTACTAGAATTAATAGAAGCCAAGCAAAAATAGCGCCAAAAAGATGGATGTAGACCATTTAGTAGTGTTTCTCACATTTGTTTGGTGTATGAAGAGGTTTGAATCACCGATTTAACTTTAGCTACAGAATCAAAGTGGGATCCTGCACAAGTTGCCTCGTGGCTACGGAGGGCTCAACCAGAATACGAGGATGAGTCAAGGCTATTTCAAGGTGAACAGCCATAAATTTTGCGCTAATTTCACGAGTATTCTTTGGATAACTGTGTAAATGCCCCAATGAAATATAATTCCTTGATATTAATTTTGTAATTGGTAATTAATTGGTAGTTTAATTCTTACAAACCGAGGTCTCAGCCAAAGCACTACCAATGATTGATAGAGCATGTCTTAAAGACATCGGAATAACATCTATTGGCAAACAGCTGACTACTCTCGGTCATATACAGCAGCTGTTGGGTTAGTAAATTTCAGTTATCCTTCATCATATTATAACAATTTATTTTACTGGAAGTAAGCTCTGGGACATTCAAGCATTCTAATCAACATGCACCTATAAAGTGAAGCACTAGTTGATTAATAGCAGCCATTACCATTGATAGTAAGGATACTGGACAAATATTTACTTATTCATCCATTGAGTTATTGGCAATAGTCCCTGCACATTTACAATTTTCAGGAAAAGAAGAAAGGCAGCCCAAAGAAAGCTTGCCTGGTGTCTCTCAATCTGAAAACCGCATGAAGGTGAAAATAACCAAGAAAGTTAAGAAACGTATATGAGCACGATCCTTCGCAGTAAAGCACTATTTGAGCAATAGTGAAAATCAGACCTGAAAAAAATTTCAGGCCTGTACGGGATTCGAACCACTGACCTCTGCGATACTAGTGCAGCGCTCTACCAGTGCTGCTCCCAGTTGGCTTGTTAGCTCAATTGGTAGAGCGCTGCACTAGTATCGCAGAGGTCAGTGGTTCGAATCCCGTACAGGCCTGAAATTTTTTTCAGGTCTGATTTTCACTATTGCTCAAATAGTGCTTTACTGCGAAGGATCGTGCTCATATACGTCTCATAACCGCAGTTCACACATATGTTTCATATGTTTGTTGTTGTTTGATTTATCATCTACGGGTTTATATCGAATTAATTTGATGGCCTGCTCCCAGTTGGCTTGTTAGCTCAATTGGTAGAGCGCTGCACTAGTATCGCAGAGGTCAGTGGTTCGAATCCCGTACAGGCCTGAAATTTTTTTTTTCAGGTCTGATTTTCACTATTGCTCAAATAGTGCTTTACTGCGAAGGATCGTGCTCATATACGTCTCATAACCGCAGTTCACACATATGTTTCATATGTTTGTTGTTGTTTGATTTATCATCTACGGGTTTATATCGAATTAATTTGATGGCCTGCTCCCAGTTGGCTTGTTAGCTCAATTGGTAGAGCGCTGCACTAGTATCGCAGAGGTCAGTGGTTCGAGTCCCGTACAGGCCTGAAATTTTTTTTTTCAGGTCTGATTTTCACTATTGCTCAAATAGTGCTTTACTGCGAAGGATCGTGCTCATATACGTCTCATAACCGCAGTTCACACATATGTTTCATATGTTTGTTGTTGTTTGATTTATCATCTACGGGTTTATATCGAATTAATTTGATGGCCTGCTCCCAGTTGGCTTGTTAGTTCAATTGGTAGAGCGCTGCACTAGTATCGCAGAGGTCAGTGGTTCGAATCCCGTACAGGCCTGAAATTTTTTTCAGGTCTGATTTTCACTATTGCTCAAATAGTGCTTTACTGCGAAGGATCGTGCTCATATACGTCTCATAACCGCAGTTCACACATATGTTTCATATGTTTGTTGTTGTTTAAAGTTAAGAAACGTGAGGTTCTCAGTGTAGTATCGAGAGTATCAGTCTCGAACAGAGCTAAAGTAAAATGAACCACAACGCCCTGCTTGTAGTAAAAACCTTACTTTTAATAATGCTCTCTCCCCGCAATTACGATATTGCCGTAAGAACTTGTATAACTCTTGCTTCCAATTTTTGCCTTCTAGGTGAGCAATTCTGATAGACTTTTGGAGGGTCTGAACCAGTCGTTCTGCTTCTCCATTTGCTCTTGGCCAATACGGAGTGATCCTTCAATGCTTGAATCCTAAGTAGTCAGAAAAGTTCTTAAATTCATGACCATTAAACGGTGGACCATTGTCACTTTTCAGGATATCAGGAATACCTTGTCTTGAGAATATCGCATCAAGTTTAGTGATCACAACCTTTGCTGATGTTGAGGTAAGTATTTCTACTTCCGGAAAACGGCTGAATTCATCTGTTACTACCATGATGTAATCACCAGAGGGGAACGGTCCAGCAAAATCCACTGCGACTTCTCTCCAAGGTCCGCTAAGGAGTGACGTCATTCGAAGGGGTTCAAACGTTGGTGACTTGGTCGATGCAGCTTGATATGAAAGACAGTTTTTGACCTTCTCTTCTGTTAGTCTGTCAATTCCGGGGAACCACACTTTATCTCGGATGAGTTGCTTTGTTTTGACAATCCCCTGGTGATCACCATGTGCCAGGTCTACTGCTTTACTTCTGAGGGTAAATGGTATCACAATTCTGTTTCTTCTCAATACTAGTCCATTGAACACTGATGATTCTTCCTTGAGCTTCTAGTATTTCTGGACGTGAGGGACATTCCATTGGCCAGGTTCCACAGCCTTGATGACAGCTTGCATCTCTGCATCATTTCTGGCTTCGTGTTTTATTTCTTCGAGTGTCATTCCTCTTGGTACAGCATTAGAGCACACATAGTTGGTATAATCTTCAGCCAAATTTTGTTCTTCTGGAGCTGTGGGACACGGATGCCGGCTCATGTAATCAGCAGGGTTTTCGGCATCTCCTCCAGGTCGATAGATCAGCTGACAGTCGTAGGGCATGAGTCGAAGTTTCCACCTTTCTATTCTTGGGGAGGTTTGCTTGTGGTTCTTTAAGATGCCAATGAGAGGTTTGTGATCAGTAATAACAGAAAACTGGGCACCATAAACATACAGATGAAAATGTTCCACTCCCCATACTACAGCAAGCATCTCTCTCTCTCTCTCTCTCTCTGTTTGGGAGTAGCGACTTTCCACGTCACTCAAAGCACGACTCGCATAACCAAGAATTTTTCCTTCTTGTACTAACAGTCTACAAAGAACAGTTGGACTCTCATCGACAATGATTTCGGTCTTCTCTCTTGGATCAAAGTAAGACATAACTTGATCCCCAATGAGGGCTTCTTTCAGCTACCATTTCAGTTCTTCTTGCTCCCATTTCCAAGGGGTATCCTGTCGGGTCAGCAGGCGCAAAGGGGTCGTGATAGTGGCATAGTCTGGTATGAATCGGGACACGTACTGTGCCATACCAAGAAAAGACTTCAGTTCACTATGGTTCTGAGGGGATTGTGCCTCATGGATTGCTTTAACTTTCTTTGGATCAGGTCTAACACTGACAGAGCTAAAAATGTGACCATCACTTCAGTTTTGGAAAACGCACACTTGTCTTTGTTCAGAGGGAGGTTGTTTTCTTTCAGCCTCTGTAGAACACCTCTGAGATTCTTGTTGTGTTCTTTCTGGTCTTTTCCAAATACTATCATGTCATCTGAGATGTTTTTACATCCTGGGAGGCCAGTAAGGAGTTCCCTGATTGTTTCCTGGAAAATTTTTCACGCTGCATTAATTCCAAAAGGCAGACGTTTGTACCTTCTTAGGCCAGCATGTGTACTGAAGGTTGTGACATGACGGCTTTCAGGTGATAACTCAAGCTGGTGATATCCTGAGGACAGATCTAATGTACTGAAAAGCGTTGCACCATTCAAATCAGCAATAAGGTCATCAATGGTTGGCATGAGATGCTTATCTCGCTTAATTGCTTGGTTTGCCTCACGCATATCAACACAGATTCGAACTTCTCCGAATTTCTTGGGGACGACAACAATTGGACTGATCCAGGGTGTGGGCCCTTCAACTTTCTCGATGATGTCGAGTTCCTCAAGTCTCTCAAGCTCTTTTTCGACAGCGTCTCTAACATGAAATGGCATTCGTCTGTGGGGTTGCTGTCGGGCTGTAACATCGGGGTCTATGTGTAACTTCACTTGTTTGTTTGGTACTTTCCCTATGCCTCCAAACAGTGATTTGAGCTCTTCTTTTAGAGACTCCGGGTCGTCTTTGTTTCTTTCAGTGACGGTGGCAGTATTAATAGAAACCGCAATCAGACCTAGTTTCTTCGCAGTGTGATAGCTGAGAAGATTTCCGTTTCTCCTTTCACAACAATCAGCTGGGCGGAGGTGCTCGCGTTACTGGATTTCACGGTCGCGTTGATGATTCCCAGGGTAGGAAGAGGGACTTTGGATCCATATAAATAAATCTTGGTATGAACAGGCTGCAGGTTTTCACTTCCGTGACTGTTAATTCTTTGAAAGGTTGTTTCATCTAGAAGATTAACAGATGCACCAGAGTCGATCATCATATTCACGTTTGTTCCATTGATTTGTAGCTGACATATGGGTGGCTTCTTGTTTTCTTGATGGTCGACAGTGTAAACGTACTCATATTCTTCATCAGAGGTTTCACCAGTTTCCACGGAGGCCACGGTACGAGGTTTAGAGCAACAAACAAGAGCAAATGGCCAATTTTGTCGCAGGCTTTACAGATCTTTCCTTGCGAAGGACATGGGTTTTTGTGAGGTGCGTACCCGCAACAGTTGCCACATTATCTAGGAGATTTGACTTGCTTGTTTCCAAAACGACGATTTCGTGACTGTGTGTCACGCCGGTCGCGTGGGCGGTTTTGCCGATTCTCCTCTTTTCGTTTGATTTTGTTGACGGCTTCGAATTCGCCTCCTGTATCTTCTACGTCTTTCGCTTGTTTTTCACTAACTTCTAATGCTCTTCCTAGATTCAATAAACCTTCTAACGTTGGGTTTTCTCGTAGCGCTCGGCGTCTAAGCGAGCTGGAACTGCACGTCAGAATAACATGTTCTTTAATTTCTTTGTTAACATCGCTGAATACGCAGGTTTTCACGAGTTGGCGAGGCCTGGTGTGAAAACTATCGAGCGATTCACGCTCTTTCTGCTTCGTCTGGGGAAAATTATATACTTCATATGTGGTGTTGACTTATGGGGAGAAATACTCGTTAAGTTTCGCGACCGCCATGTCATAGTCGCCGTCTTCCCACTGTTTGGTAAGGCGTCGAATATTTCGTCTACGTCGGGGCCGGCATAATGCAGCAACAGAGCCCGTTTCCTTTTCGTAGCTGTGGTGTTCATTCCGATAAGCATTCGTTCTAAGCGTCCTAGCCATCTTTTCCTTCGCGGACCTGCACTGCCATCGGAATGGACGTCGAACGGTGGAAAACTCGGTAGCGAAACAGCCATGAGGTCTCACAGAGTTGAGCGCGTTGCAAACAGCACGTGCTTTCCAGAAAAATTTACACAGCGAACTCCACAATGAAAACCAGTGCTGATGTAAATATTGACGGTGGGATTCTTTAATTCTTACATCCTCGTCGCCAGATGTAGTATCGAGAGTATCAGTCTCGAACAGAGCTAAAGTAAAATGAACCACAACGCCCTGCTTGTAGTACAAACCTTACTTTTAATAATACTCTCTCCCCGCAATCACGTGATCCAACATGATTGACTTACGACATTACACTCAGTTCACCCTCGTCTGGCTCATGCTCTACTGATTCAGTTGATGAAACCGATTCATCTCCACTGTCAAGTCTGTCAGCAGATGAACCGTAGTTTATATCACAAATTTTTTGTTGTTTATATATTGTGTTTGCTCTGTGCCTTGTAAATTGATATTAACTTGTTTAACTGAAGGATTATTTTGTTGCCCTACTCCAATAAAGCAAATGATGATTAAATAAAATATGACTTTCCAACTCTGGAGTTTTATGGCATCCATGTTGGACTTTTACATAGATTGCCAAACTTGGTAATATAAAATATGACTTTCCATCCTTGGATTTCTGTGGTTCTCATGTTGGACTTTCACATAGATTACCAAACTTGGTAATATAAAATATGACCTTCCAACCTTGGAGTTTCATGTTTCCCATTTTGGACTTTCTCATAGATTACCAAACTTGGTAATGCAAGTATGACCCTCCAACCTTGGGTTTTTAGTTTTTGACTTACCAAGGTTGGAAAGTGTATCTCTTTATCCAATATTGGAGTTTTTTTGATTTCCCATTGTTCTTTTAATATAATACCAAGCAGTAACCAATGTATTTCCAAATTTGGAATCTCTCAATTTTTTTTTCCTGTGATGTTTCTCGTTTGCGGAATAACGCTAATTAACTCAAAATGAGGTCTACTGAAATAAAAAGCAAAATTAAAACACTGGACAATGGAGCACGTGGCTACAGGAACTAAGGTCGGGTGTTACATATAGGAAACAGGAGCAAACAATTATTTCACTGCGATCAAAATTTAATGTATCATAATGGAATGTTTCATGGCACTTTCATGGATAAAATTCAATGTATTATAATGAAATGTTTCACGGCACTTTCATGGATAAAGCTCATTTTAGGACAAAAAAAGAGCGAAAGATCTGCAACGGGCATAGTTATGCATCACTGCAGGTGTACAACAAAGAAAAGTGCAGTGTTTGAATATCTTTTTATTTAAAGGAAGTTTTAAAGGGTTCAAACCTGGAAAACCACAACTTTCGCTGAAATTTTTGTACCAGCCAGTGTTCAACAGCTTCATATTTATAGTACTTCTTCCCCAGAGGCGACTGTGCTTTGTAAAGTTACTCGTGCTGGTAGTAAGACTACGATCTAGGTAGCAAGTCATAGCCAGAAATTTTGGACAACATGGCTGCCAACTTGGCCGCAAGCATGCCCATATACTGAAACGAAAAGAGATTAAATGTGGCGGCAGAACATAAAGGAAATATGGTGAGGATATTTTACGCTCCTTTTTTTTGTAATGTCCCCTCAAATGGATACTTTCCCCAGCTCAAAAATTGAGAAAGCAATAATCGAACTACATTTTTTATCGCACAAGAAATGAAGATAATTTCAGTCAAGCTACTGCCTTTTGCGATCAAAAGAACTCTAGACAGACGCAATGAAGCCCTTACTAACCTCTTCAAACAGCACTTAACTTTATACCTTTCTAAGCGTGAGGAGAAAACGTTCTTGTCCCGACAAGTTTTCCTAGCTTCCCATTCAAGAGATGAGATGTAACCCTTGGAAAGGAAACGTTTTTCTCTCGAAAAAACACATTCTAGGGCACTGCCTTTTCAAGACGAAAAGCAGGCTTCTTTGCAAGTTAGACCAATGTGGAATCGGCGCCATCATTGGGGGGAAAACGCTCCATAGACGGTTTGTTTCCTTCCTCTCGGCAGCTATTTGCTAGCGAAAAGCAGGCTTCTTTGCAAGTTAGACCAATGTGGAATCGGCGCCATCATTGGGGGGAAAACGCTCCATAGACGGTTTGTTTCCTTCTTCTCGGCAGCTATTTGGTAGCCATCTTTGTTTTTCCTCGTAATTCCCCATGCACAATGTATTTACCCTAAAATAGAGAAGCCGCTGAATATAAGTTTCGAACAAGAGTGGGAACGCCGGAGGGATTTTTTGCTAAAATAATTATATTCATATGAGCCATGTCTGATATACCGCCAATTAAATCATTTGAACCTTGGAAAATCAACGTTGTGGACATCTCACTGCAATATGCAAGAGACAAAGAAGCAAGAAAAATAGCTTGACAATTACCTCGGCCCATAGCACCATTAAAGAATGGTACTATCTAGTCAGAGGCCAAGAAAAGGTTCAAGAGGTTGATCACAATGAAGGTGAGATATTTTTTTTTTTGGTAGTCCAACTTACCCCCGCGGAGGTTCTTTAATTCACTTTATTTTCAACGGCTAATATGATTGCTTATTAATGAAAGGGCTCGATTGCTAGGGGAGGGAAATATCATGGTTTTTTATATCTCTGAGACGACATGAATTAAACTCACAATAATTACCTTTCCTACGGTGGCCTACAACTGTCACATCAAATTAAAGTCACTCATATCAAATAAAAATCGCTCACATCAAATTAGGATCACTCGCATCAAATTAAAATTACTCACATTAAATTGAAATCACTCACATCAAATACAAATCGCTCACATCAAATACAAATCGCTCACATCAAATTCAAATCACTCACATCAAATTCAAATCGCTCACAACAAATACAAATCGTCACATCAATTGGTCAGCGGCTAAGTCAATGAATGCTATCCCCAACGTTTACTCGGTCTTTCACTTTACCGCAATTTTGTACGATCCGTTTTGAACGATCGTTCTTTGACACTATTGATCAGAATCCAAGCTAATATGTATTGCACTAATTGTGGCAGCGATGTTGAAAACTGCAAATTATACATGACCTGTGGCAAAGGTAAGAGAAATGTTGCACTTATTTTATGTTCTACATGTTTGTATATTATGGACGATCGGCGAGATCCATTGTTGCTCATTTCGGCTCAACATCGACTTGCACGTGTGAAGCTAATGGGGATTTTGGGAAATATTTTAATGGTCAGATGGAGAAGGGTTCTCGGAGGTAGTATGAATGTTCCATTAGCCTCTGTTGATGTTGTTGTACTTTTCTGCTGTTAGAAACCTACATATTTGTGACAATATTTTCTTTATTTTATCTTGCAATAGTTTTGGTAGTCTCAGAAAGAAAAGAAGAATTAGGTATCCTTGCCAATTCCTTTGTTCTCAATGTTCAGTACATTTTATCATTAAAACTTGTCAAATTTCAATTCACCAGGAAAGAATCCAGGAGAAGGCAGGGCCAAGTACTATTCCAAGTGCAGTGGAATTAAGTTCTGCCAAGTCTTCCAGATCTGTCAAATCCTTCGCAGAGTACAACACAGCCAAGGGCAAGCAGTGGAATTCGAAAGTGAAAGGTGGAAAGGCCAAAGGTACTAAGACTTCGGCAGCAGATCAGGAGGTGCTTATCTATATTGGTTTGCTTGAGTGGAATGAGAAAGAACATATTTTGAAGCCAAAGAGAGGGAAAAAGGTGGCATTGCGTATTCGAACTTCTGCAAATTCTTCACTTGTCCGCCAAAAAGCTCAAGAAAAATGGAAAGCATATTACAGGAACTTGTACGAAGAAAGCCAAACCTATCTACTACTTTATGAAGATGGGCAGCAAGCTCTTTTCCTACCTGGGACAAGCAAGCTTTTCAGTCTTAAAGCGGGACTGTGACGAAACACGTATCATTCCGTAAACCTTTTTACAACAATATCTCGAATTTATGCACTTTGAGTAACATATGTATTAACTATTAGAAAATTCTAGCCAACGACCGCCAAGAAAATGAAACTTTTGCGTTGCGAAATCGCTTTTCCGCCATATTGGTGTTGAATAAATGAGCGGCAGGACATCGGTAACGCGTCAAAACGTAGTGACGTCATCCAATCAAGACAACTCGAAGGCAAGAGAGCTTGTAGGGCAAAATCACTGTCTTCAAGCGAAAGTTATCGATCACCTAGTTATTGCTCCATTCCCTCAATAGCATCCCTTGAAAGTGACGTGAACAGTACTTTTCCTCATGAAAGAACCAATGTAATTGAGAAATTTGATTTCCTTTTCCTGTAGGCGATCCTTAATTCTATTTATTTTGGTTGTCAGCGTGTTGATCGTTTTCTTCCGACTTCGGTTTTCGTCTCTTACAAACTTGCACGCGTCGCAACTCTGGTGGAGGTATAAGTGATTCTCTTCCTACAATTACGAAAATGGGGCATTTAATTATATAATTTTACTCTAATACGTTGGAATTCCTTGACCTGGCCATGTGTTATTTATATGCACTGATACGATCGCGTGTGTTCGCATACAAAATCTCTCTTGTTTTTACCTGGTAATATATTGTTTCCTTGGTGGGAAACGAAGCTGCAAGCTCATCTGCTTCGAAATGAGAAACGGCAATCTCATCGGCGGAATTTCCCGTTAACTCCGAAGATACTTCTTGATCCCCAGAAGCATTGTTATTCAAAGAACCAGAGTCGGCAATGATTTCGGACCCGTTCGCGAAATCTGACGATGTAGATGTCGGTAGCTGCATGCAGAGATCACATATTAAAGATCAATATTGATAGACACTGGTATCAAGTTCACTGTGGATACCATCAGTGGCCTTTTTTCGCCGTGTTCCGCTGTGGACGCACTTCGTGTTCATGTTTTATATCCATTTCAGGATTTTCCGGGCAGAGAGGCATCGCTGTCTTCGAATGAAATATCTCTTTCATAGCCTATATAGATCAATTAATATCATAGATATTATAAGCATTTGATAAAAACGAAGTTTGAATTTTGCTGGACGGTCACGTCTTTGCATTCTAATGAATGCGACTAACACCTCCACTTTGACAAACTGTCGAAGAACTATTTAGACAGATTTCCAGAATACTTTACTACAAGTTACAATAAACCAACGAATAATAAATAGTGAATGAAAGCTTGAAAAATTATACAGTTTTTTGTGTTTTTTAGATATTTCCTACAGGTGTGGCCGGGAATAGTTGAGAAAAATTGATTAGAAAGTCGACTCACCATACGATGATCCTTCGATGAAGTACTTGAGCTTGTCTCGTGATTACCGCGACTTTCTCTCAAACTTTTCCAGTTAGTTGGTACTGATCCTGGTAACAATCTTCTCAATGCCCCTTTTAGATGGCATGTCCTTGGAAAATGCGACTCTAAACAATGCTCAGAAACAACAAACCGGCCTTCGGGATCGAAGTTTTTTCTGTGAAGTCTGACAAAGTTCTTCCACTTCGCGGCAAGGTTTTTGTTAACGAGGGAGTTGTGTAGAGAGATTCCATGTTGTGGATTTGATCCATTGCTGCATTCCTGCACAACTCATCGAGGCGAAGGCATTGTGATATTCCAGCTTTAAAATTATAATCGTAAGATTCGAACTTTTCGCGTTTCTTACTCCTATAAAACCATGGAAATAACACTCATGGCTCTGACAACTTTATGTCTTTGTTCATTGGATGACGTCACTACCGGTCTCCCCATACCCCCTCGGCCAGATTCAGTACATTCCAATCGGATTCAACAGCCTCGAAAAAGGTCGTCCAAAATATACTACTTACCGTAGGAATTTAAATTAAAAAATCAATAGAGTCATTTCTTAACGTTTGGAGATCCCAAACACAAAATTTCATTGTGATCGGAGAAACTGACGTTTTCGTCACAGTCCCGCTTTAAGTGATGCCAAGAAGAAATTGGAAAAGATTACAACAGAATCCACTTGTATCTGTGCACTTTTAAAGACTACAAAAAATACACTTGATGATGATGATAATGACATTGAGGATGAAGACACTTCTCATTCTGCATCGAAGTACGCCAAAGTCGAAAAGGAGACAGCTCTTACAAAAATAGGTTAGCAAATAAAACAAGATGAACAGTTGGCAAGAGAATTAGAAAGGCATTTTAACCAGGAATTTTTGCAAGATCAACTAATCTTTGAAAACCTGGCAGTGCAGGAAAGGAATGACAGCCTTGCGCAACAAGAGATGGGAACAGAACAATCAACAAGTGGACAATCAGCAACTGAAACAATGCTAACGGACTATGTTAGTGTCGTTAAAGAACTTAGTAACAGAGTTAACAACACAGGCCAATTCTTTATGGTGGTACGAAGGGCTTCTAGCTTCACAAGACGCATAAACCTGTGGCAACGTGAATGGAAACGAACAAGCCCAGAAAATTGTCAAGAGTCCACTTCACGGACGAAGATGGAATAGATAGCGGTGCAATGAGCAAAGAGTTTCTTGCCGAGGCCATATGAAGGAATATAATGTTTGCTGGTGGTACCGCTGTCAAGTCCACCTACAATGTACAGAATGGATATTTCCAGTCTTGTGGAGAAGTTGTTGCAGTGAGCCTAGCGCAGGGAGGCGCACCACCTTGTTTTCTGGAAGAGAGTGTGTTTACGACACACTGGTCAACCCAGAAACTGATCTCAATAACTTGAACGAAAAGTACATCACACCTGAGGAGAGGAGGATGCTTGAGAGTATCCAAAATGATCTAGGTAGTAACTATGATACCGTTGTTGACCATGGTTACACTGGTAAAATAGACCAAGCGCACATTGGAGAAATATCAAGGTCCATTCTCAACAGTGTTGTAACTAAACGACAAGTGTATTTAAAAGAATTTATGAAAGGACTTCAACTTTATGGTCTCGCCGAGATCATAAAAAACAATCCAGAATCATGCACGCCCCTTTTTGTAAGGGGAAGTGTTGAAGATGTTGATGCAAACTATGTATTCTCCCTCATGAAACCAAATTTCTCCCTGGAGGGATCAAGTCGAAAGGATATCGAAGATTCTTTGATGGACAGTTTTCAGGACTCTTTTATCTCTTTGGAAGATCATGAGAAAGTTATTGGATATGCCGAAGCAGTCTCTTGGAACTACGATAAGAATGGGGATGGAGGAAGTGAGACTTCGTCACTAGACAGAACACCAACAGAAGAATTTCAGAGACCAGAAATTACAGCAGCAGGAGTGTTAAGCTGGCTGACAGGGCAAAGCCACCGGCCCATGAATGGTGATCCTCTGACAATTTATGTTAACTTTGACCATGAATGTTTGAATCGTAACCCAAAACACAAAATCTGTTTCCCATGTGTTGCAGCTTGTGGAAGAGAGTTAACTCTTCCAGTGTGTCACACGAGTGACACAGAAGAATTCCGAAACACTTTTATTCTCGCTTATTGTAAGGGTCAAGCATTTTCAAGGCCATAGATAACTTTGGTATTTGCATGAGCCGCTGGCTCAAGTTCAAGGTCAAATAACTTGTGTTGTTTTGCTGATTAAGGCAGTTGCATGGCCACAAAGCAGTTGAAAAGGTGAAAGTAATCCCTATTCCCTAATTAAGAGATCACTGGAAGTATCGTTGTCTCCCAATTTAATTACATTGCTGTTGTAGTGTAGGCCCTATTTAATTGTTCTAGCTTTAACAATTTCACATGTTCATCACCAGGGCTTGAGGGAATACAAGGAGTGCAGAAAGTGGCTCAGATAGTTTCCAGTTAGGTCCAAGTTTGAGCCATTGTTAAATTTCGTTTATTGGTAGAAAAACTACACATGGACCTTGTTGTGTTTCTCAATGTGTTGTAGCTGACAATAAGATGTATATGCATAGTTAAGAAAAAGGTTCACTCTGTCTAACTCCCCTCGGGTATGTGAAAATTAAAACCTACAGGTTGATCTTGTTCTTCCATTAAGTAAATTCAATGTGTTTTACCTAAGTAAAATAGGGTAGTAGTAGAAAACAATCTTTACTCGACTCTGTTTGCAAGCTGCAACTCATTTTCAAAGCAAAACAGTAACGCAAAGTATAGGCACAAAATCAGTGTTTTAGTGCTACTTCAGGTACATGTACTGCAAGAACGGTTCCTGGTCTTCTGTTTAGAAACATCAGTGAAGCTAAGCATTATGTCCATGAATGGCAACATGTGTCAGTTTCTTGTAAGTTTCAAGTCCTTCTTCCAGGTTTTTGGGCAAAGGCATAGAAAGGTTACTTCTAGCATAGTCAAAATACTCCTGATGGTCATTTTCTAAATCTTCAAGGATGTTTTGTGAACCAAACTCAACTTCTGCAGCTGGCACCTCAAATAGACGATCCTTTTGCTCCATTAATTTCTGGCAAGAAATAGAGGGAATCTGGCTGACCTGGTACTGTATTATTTCTTGATATGCGAATCCTGTGGGTATTCCAGTGTCCTTTCACAAAATTGAGTTCTGTTTGTAATACTTCCCTCTATCCTTTGGTTCCTTGGTGAAGCAACCTGGCGATGTGCCTCAGGATTATCACGAAAGAATGACTGTAAGGCTGCTGCTACACAATTTTCAGTTCCCAGATCAGTGATCAATTATACAGGGCATCCTCCTACTTTTGAAACTGTTCTATCATAATAAGAGGCTATTTTTTGGGTGAGTTATTGGAACGTGTAAATTTCAACCATAAAATCTTCCTGCTAAATCCATCAATCGCACCATGGATAGGGAAACCCCATGCCTTCAGCTTGTCATAGCCATCAATGTGCCACGCATAGTTCGGTCCAGGATTTTGATGCATTCTGCTTTTCAAGCAATGCTTTCTGCTTAGCTCAGTTCCTTCTGGGTCGATCTCTCTTAACAAATCTTGAATAATTACCCTGGGAACCCGGAGCCCTTCCAATTCAAGGATATGCCAAATAGAACGATACCCCAAGGAGCTGCAAGAGCAACTAATGAGTTCAGTCCAGCGCCTTTGTAGTTTCAAAAATATATCAATAAAGGTTTCTTCATCCACCACACCTCGTCTCTTCAAACCATATTGTTTTAGCTATCTTAACAGGGTACTATAACTCATTTGACACTGATGACGGTTGCAAAGAAAGATAAGTATTTCTTGGTAACTAAAACCGCGATGAAAGTAGTGTTTTAGAATTTCCTCTTCATCAAAGCTTCCTTCCAATTCATCAGGGTCACTGTCTGACCCATCTGAAGTATCTGAAAGCCATGATACACAATTTCAACAAAATAAACGTAACAAAAATTAAATTCACAATCTACGTTTACTTTCTATATGTAAAATACGCACAGTCTAAAGATTGTCACATGCATGAAAAATGATATGTTTAAAAAAGTAAAACAGTACAATAACATATGTGCTAAATTATCTAAGTTAAGTCACACAAAGACTACCTTGCCAGATATCTGCTTAACAGAGAGGTGCAGAAGCCTGGTTAGTACTCCCAAAAAAATTGAGTGGGGGTGTGCAAGGGTGTGTGTGCTTCCCACAACCCTTACCCTATTTGTGACCAAAATCTGCTATTTTCCCTACCCTATTTATGACACGACAAAAAATTGATACCCTATTTCTGGCCGTTAGAGCGGACAAGTTGCTTGAAATAAATTAGGAAGGGCGTTTGTTGAAGGTGTTATCGATATAAATGAAAAATTAATTTCTTCTGAAAAACATACCTTATTCAAGACCAGACTGAATGCCCAAAACAACTGGAAACAAAATCATACTCCTTGCGGCCGCACACTCCCATATAGCCCATATAATGGAGTACCCTCCCCCACCCCTCCCCGGGTGCAGAAGATGCAAGCGTACACCAGGAATGTATGTACAAGCTTTCCATTTACCTGGGGTTTGTGTCCTCTACGCCTGGGTTAATCAATCAAAAGAAGTCCATCGCATTTTTGCACAACAATCGAAACGTTGGAATAAAACACTTGCCCTGTATCTCACTATTCTTCTATAATCAGCTATATATAATTATCTGTGAAAGGTGAATTGATCAACACGAAACAAACGTGGAACAACATAAGTGCAAAATTTCTCTTACCTTTGCAACAGGTTCTTCAGAATTTTCAGTTTTCAACATCGCTCCCACAATTAGTGCAATACATATTAGCTTGGATTCTGATCAATAGTGTCAAAGAACGATCGTTCAAAACGGATCGTACAAAATGGCGGTAAGGTGGAAGACCGAGTAAACGTTGGGGATAGCACTCATTGATTTAGCCGCTGACCAATTGATGTAAAGATTTGTATTTGATGTGAGCGACTTGAATTTGATGTGAGCGACTTGAATTTGATGTGAGCGATTTGTATTTTATGTGAACGATTTGTATTTGATGTGAGCGATTTGTATTTTATGCGAGTGATTTAAATTTAATGTGAGTAATTTTAATTTGACGTCAGTGATCTTAATTTGATGTGAGTGATTTTAATTTGATGTGAGTGATTTTAATTTGATGTGAGTGATTTTTATTTGATATGAGTGACTTTAATTTGATGTGACAGTTGTGGGCCACCGTACTTTCCTTTCATTCTCCGCTGACTTAGTACTTTTTCTATCCCATAAAAGCGGCCTTTCTTTGTTGATGTTCGATTTTTTAGAAAGTCCACAGTGCTCACAGCATTTAAATCCTTGTAATAGCTCTTACTTACTCTTTTATTGGTTCTAGCCGCCATTTTGATTTATTTTGTTTTTGCGCCTGCGTTGACTGCCGCTTGCCGTCCACAATTTCTGGCCGTCATATTATTAGCACTCATCTTTTCCCGGCAGCGGTCCAAAAAAAAAACTCACGTCTTGAAAATAAAACCATTTTTGCGTATCTCGGAACTCAAGAAACGCCTCGAGTAATCATTGCCCCAGCTGATACAGCAGACTCGAGTGCGAGTCGGTGTGCTTACATCAAATACTTGCATTTTGGAAACAGCGGCTTTGAATGTTACTACACTGCGGCTTGAATGATTAATACCTTTTATTCGGCTTACTGAACCTTTAAGTACAAATGAGGCCGGTTTACCAACTCAAAGATTGTAAAATACGATAGGAAAATAATAAAAACTGTCTTACAATCTAGGTAGAAAAACCGTGGTCTCGTGGCTGCAGTGAAGAGACCAGAGACCACGCATGCGCAAAATTAGCACAGGAAACCAGGGGAAATAGCTCAGGAACCCCAAGGCGGTAACATTGAAGAATCAACTCAACCTGTTAATTATTTAGTATTCGTGCTCAAGAAGGTAGCCAAGTAAGCAGTGATCTATCCCCTTCAAATATGGTCGGGTCCAAAGCCATCAATGCATTATATGACGAAATATTATAGAAGTCCAAAGCCACTCAATGCATTATTGAACAATCATTCTTTGAAATCAAGGTGAATAGTGACTAAATAAATACCAAGCCGCGAAACGGCGAGGTAAATATTCCCGAAAGCCACTACTATTCACCGAGATTGAAAAGAATAATTGTTTTAATATATACACACAAAATGATCTCCACAAAATTAGAAGGAAGCCATTTAAAGGCAATTTCTGCTTCTGAAACTTTAGCGAAAGGCGAGTCTACTCCCGCCATTTTCTTTTTCACATTATCCACTTGCTCGGAGGTGTACATTGTTGATTAGCCCGAGATAGCAAACCAATCAGATTGCTTGTAACGCCAATATCACTGAGTGTGTATATACTAATTAATAATCATTCCATTTCGTTCGATATGAGATGATAGATAGCCAACGATGCGCGTAGCGCCGAGTTGGCTATAATCATCTCATATCCAACAAGCGCGAGTGGAATAGTTGTCTTATCAAAAACGCCCCCAAGATATTAGACAAATCTTACCAAATCTTAATTTTTTTAGCTCCCCGTTTTGATTTTAGGTGACGCGTACGCCTATCATATTTGTAGATTATGGCATATTGGCTCATATACCATAATGGTTAAGCCAATAAAAAGACTTCAATTGCATTATCCAATGATGCAGTTTTTGATAAATGGCGATATATTATTGAGCATGGTCTGATATAGCGGAAGGACTCTGCGCCCCGAACTAGAGCCTCTCGTCAACCCCAAACAAAGCTTTGCACCAAGCGAGGGACAAATTGTCATGGAATGTATGTTAACAGGAGGAGAGAATTATGGCTGCTCGGTTGAAAATTAGGTTAACTTCGTCTTTTGGCCCAGAAAAACTGAGACTAGCGGAATTGCTCACAAACTGCCTTGAACAGGAAGGAAGACGAATAATTGTATTACTGTTTCCCATTTCTGGATCGTTTATCGAAGTCACAGTATACTCTTACTATTTGAACGAGCAGCAGATATCCTTATAATGAGAATGACACGCAATAATGTTGCAGAGTTCACATCTTTTCTCTGCAATTCGTTTTATTAGTAAACGAAAATGCCAGTTTCTAGGTAATTTCTGCAATTAATCAAACAATCAATAGAGATTAAAATAGTAAGGAAGAGAAAACAAATACGATTCAGTCTTTCAACGTCTTAAAAAGTACTTATAAATTATTGAAAAACTTACCTCTACTCGAGGCAATTGTCATCTCGAACGGTTCCTTCTTACATTAAGTAAGCACCAGGTGTCTCTATAAATACTCAGTGTGGTTTCAGCGATTAACGATAAAAATACCCCTCTGAATTTCATTTGATAGGTTTGACTGTAACTCATTTTGAAAATAACATACCTTCAAGCGAAGAAAATTAAGTAAAAGGGCAGGGAAGTTGAAAACTTATCAACAGTAAAATACAGTAGTGTTGTAGCAATAACCGAATTAGGTTTATCTTTCGTTCTTTTTTTTCCTAAAATGAGCTTTATCTACCTATACAATTATATACCAAATAAAAATATAAACTGGAATAAGGATCGGAGTTAAGTAATTGTTTGCTCCTGTTTCCTATATGTAACACTCGACCTTAGTTCCTGTAGCCACGTGCTTCACAGTCCAACGTTGTATTTTTGCGGAGTTGTCGATTTCAGTGGACCTAATTTGAATTAGTTAACGTCATTCCGCAAACGAGAGACATGTTTCTAAACTAGCAACATTCCGCTAACTTTTGGTTCGCAGCTTGGTCAGACTTATATTTAAACAAAGATCTCTTACGTGAAGTAATTACAGCTTCCTTTTCAACGAAATGGAAATAGAGAAACCCCTGAGATACGCTTTGTAAACATTCATTATTATCAGGTGTTGACTATCCTGCCAAGTTATATCACTATTATGGGAGCAATGCAACAATTTCAGGACTGCAATCCCACTTTGTGATACAGCAATATGGACGGTAAGATGATATTATGTTAAAGAGGCTGTAGATTGGATGCAAATCGCGAAACAATTGAATTTGCGTGTGAATGTGTATATTCTCGTATAACTGACGGCACCGTCATATCAGCTCATTTTATCCAACTTTAAAATTTGATTAAACCGTCCTGAATCATTTTCCCAAAAAATCCTTTGGAGATCGAACAGAACTACACCTCGCCTTCCAAAAGCCAGATTTTCAGTCAATTATTTTATTTACCACATGGTTAGATAAAAGGTTACTTTTGAGCTATTCTTAATCTAGTTAGAAGTAGGTCGAATGAAATCAATTAGATTGTGTAAATAAATGGTCAAGAATTGCTCAAATTGCTGTCAACGTATGTATTGATGTTGTTTATCAAGATTTGGTACTTTATATTGGTCCAAGAACTTTCAATTCGTGGCACCACGCTCCGAGATTCGTCTGAAATTTTGAGCTTCAAAAGCGGCAATTTGGCAAAATTCAATTATTGTCGATTTTCTCGAAAATAAATCGATATCCAGCTAAACGAAGTACAATACAATACAATATTCTTTAATTAACGAAGGTGACGTAATTAACCCAATGAGTTATCTAACTTAAGGCCTTCACAACAAACCCACCATCCCACTCCAGGGGAGGACATCCATCACATATTAATCTCGTGTGTGGGAAATTAACGTCTCCTACCCCTAACCCTGCAGGAGACGGGACCTCCATTTGTTCGTCCGTATCCGAGAAGACTAGAATATCTAACCATTTCTTGATGTTATAGAAAGGCAGCAAATTCTTCTCAATTATTTTAAGACCTTGAGCGTTGGTCCGGCCGGTGCTCCAACCCTCGACCTCCCGCACAACAGTCCAGCGCACTATCCATTGGGCTAACTGGGCGGCGGTCACTTAATAAATAATAATAGTATAAAGAATAAATAAATAAAGACTGTTTTTTAAGACTCATTGCAGCAATATACAAAATGGCTGAACTACAGAGCTATTTACAAAACATATAATACTAAAATATAATAAAATAAATCCAATAATACTAAAAAGCATAATTATAAAAGCCACTAGGTGTACTTATGCGTGACAAACTTTTGCGTGACAAACTCTTACATGCGCATGGTCCTACAAGTAGGACGCGTGGAGCGGCTAATGCCAGATATAAGATTCTAATTATGCACAACCACAACCTCTTCCTATTTAGGGAGTATAAAATGCAAGGGGTGAGTCTCATTCCGGAGTCTATCAATATAAACCTGGCATAGATGGGCGCGTCTGTCACTTAGAGTTGTTAAATTAAGGACATTTAATGCCTCGGTGTGATTCATCAAAGGAAAAATGATGCGCATCTACAGTGCTTTGTTTCACCATAAGGCCTACCTAACTTGAGAATTATAGCCGAATCGAGTTTTTGGCTGTTGCCACCATATTTTGAAAATGTTCCACTTTTGGCCACATTTGCTCTTAACTTCTTTAACTTCCAATGAAAGACATGGAACTGAGCATGTTCCCTTCACTCATTTCTTACCTTTATTCAACTGAAAATCTCGCTTTTCATAGCATGTTCCGTAATGTTGATCATCTTTGTTATTCTCATTACCTGCCCTATTGAAAGTTTCTTAAAGTTTCACATATACAGGGGAGTAAAGAAGTTCACTGTTTATTGAGATGAAGAAGTTCGTATCCAATCCCCCCCCCCTCCCCCCTCTTACGGCGTAGTTCAATACGAAATTGTACTTTTGAGGCAGAAGAATGGATGAGACAAGTTTCCTTTTATTTATTTATCTTTTTTTTTTGGAAACTGGCACGTCATTCGGTTGTCAGCGTCAAGTTTTCATGGATTCTGCAAAACTGTTCGCAGTCATGGGAAAAATATACAAGGGATAAAAGAAACCCCACTACGAAGCTCAGGTCCGCGACCACTCTTATTTTTTTTCATTCCCTATTCTAAAGGGCGACGAAAATCTTGATACGAGTAATATCCTGTCTGCTTTTATTTTCATCCATAATTACAATTTCACAAGGAGTGCATCAGTTTTCAATATGAACGACACTCGCTGATCGATGGTAGCTCATCCGAAATGGCTGATTTATTCTCCAAGATACGTCCCGCAGTAAGTTCATCACAGAGTGTCGACTGTTTCTCATCTTCCAGCCGCAAATGACAGGGTTTAAAAATGGATTGAGATACACAAAGAGTCAGTGAGGAGAGAAAAAGTTTCTTTAAAACGATACTCGAGTCATAATATTGAATAGTCGCAATGGAAATTAAAACAAGCATACAACAAACTATAAACACGAGATATACGTGGAAAGTACCAACTATGGATTTAATGAGGAAAGCAAAGTTTTTTTTTATTTCATCAGAATGAGCTTTGTTTCGTATTTGCACGGACTGAATTTGAATCTTGTGCCGTCGGACAATCAAATATATCCTGATGTAAACCGAAAACGCAAGAATTAAACAGAAAGCTGTAGAAACAAAATTAAGTTTCCAAGTACCGACCAACCCCAACAATCTCATTGTCGCGTTCCCGATGCCGCATACACGTGGTGTTGTGCACCGGAGTTCGCTAATACTTTAGACAAGTAGCAGCATCAAACTCTTTATTCACTTAAGCTGGCAGTCTTTTTTCAGCACAGACGGTAAAAACTATAGAACGGATACATGAAGGTTCGATATAAGGAAAACCGAAAGACTACGAATAAACGAATAGGGCGAAACTAGAAATGATAAAAATGAGGAATATTACATGTACAAGCGTTACTTACATCGGATCTTGACTCCGGGGTAGAGAACTCCCAAACTCTGTTTGACTCCGAAATGGTTTCGCTACAATGACTCCTCACAACTGAACTACGTGCTAATAGAAGGCGAATTTAGTTCTTACACCTTGACGTAGGGGAAATAAGAAACGAATAATGCTTTGCGTAGCTAGCTTCGAGCGGACAATCGCTAGTCACGGAATAGAAATCAAACAAAGCGCGCTAACAAAATTAATAGACAGCCATTGAAAGTTTCTCAGTGTCTTTTCGCTAAAAAACCGAAGAGTTCGATAAGTAAAAAGATTAGAGTTCATATCCGTAAACGTGACACTCATCAAAGAAAGAAATGCACTATACACCCATACGCCAATCACCATAACAACAACACGCTTGTCAGTCACAATCTCTTGGTATCTGAGATAAAGATGAAGTGCCAAGAACCTGTCTACACTTACAGCTACAACACCGCTGTACGAAGCAGCTGGAAATAAACTATATACCTGAAATACTCAGCGCTTCGTAATTGTTACAGCCAGGATCTTTTAAGTGGAGCTACTTAATAAAAAAGAACGTGTACAGCGGTTAAATAAACAGGCCAACAACAACATCAGAGCAGGTAAGACTCAGCTGCAGAGTCTTTAAAGTTTTTGCATTTGTTAAGGCTTTCTGTGAATGGCGTAGATTGTCGCAATGTTCAACATGATGGCGGTGTAAGTTAGAAAAATGTTGAAGACACAGCTGGGGATAAAAGTCGATCGAAGATCTGCAAGTTTGAAGTATATAGAGAAAAGTTGCGAGGACTCGTTACAAACTAATTCATTCATGATATTTAACTCACCAGGAACGTCATGAATGTCTTGCGATTCTTTAGTACAATTTCTTCTTATCTCGGGCGGCGAGTCCTTGCCTGATTCCACTTCCTGCCTAGAAGTGCCTTTCCCCTCAAAGTAATAGTGTTCAACAAAAGAAACGGTCTTCTAATGCTTTAGGTTCTTAGGATGCAAGCCGATAACCAATAACAAAGAAAGAACTTACGTTTGACGTATCAACAAATGATGGCGGTCAAAATGTTCATCTGTATTTTGTCATCGAAAATTTTATCTGTGGCTCGTTTTTTATGTGTATGTTAGACTTTTTAATATTCGTTTCATACTCCAAAAAAATTGAGATAAACAGTTTAAGACGACACATGAGAATCAAATGCCCTGCCGAACCGGACGGAGCTTATCGAGAAAAAAATCGTCATTTAAATTCACTTGATTTGAGAAATTAAGTGAATTTATTGATCATCTATTGAAAATCTCTGAAAGACATAATTCAACTTTTAATATCATCGATTTTCTAACAACTCAGCTCTCTGAAACCAGGACGAATTGAACCTATTACAGATGTTCCACAAGATTTTAAAATGCATTTTCAAATCGTCGCGTAATCATTATATATATACCCGAAATTGAAGCCGTCGACTACCTATCAAAATGAAATTGTAATTGCCTTTCATATTAGTCCATTTTCATTTCTTCATGGCTTATCATTGACTCATCATTTTGTCTAGAATTTGGAAAGAATTGTTAAAATCATTCGAAAGCCTATCTGTTATTTGCGGCTAAGCGTAAGGAGATAATATGGAAAATGTACTTCATTTTAAGTTCTCAGAAATTCCTGGTTAGGTCATTTGTAGAATCACCTGTAAACATTTGCGGGCAAATTGCTAGCTCTAAAGCCACCTCTGTTTTCATATGCAGCCTTCCGCTTTGACTAAGGTAAAAGTGTAAAGGTGAATTTTCGTTCTTTGTTTAGTTATCAAGTATATCAAACAATATATTGTCGTTTTCAGTCCCGTCAATAACCGATGATCAGCATAAATTTTCCTTCCACTTCGGTTCAATCTTTTTCTTCCCTATTCCCTCTGTCATCAAGAAATCGAACTCGGTCCTTGTAAGCCACGCAGAGTGGATCAGTTATCAACATGGACGACACTCGATGATCGATTGTTGTTTATCCGAAATGGCCGATTGCTGTTCCAAGACATCTTTCGCAGACGGTATATTTATAATGACGTGTCGAATGTGTCTCATCTTCCAGCATTATATTACAGGGTTCAAAGATGAATTTAGAAACAAGAGAGTCAATGAGTAAAGAAAAAATTGTTTTAGAGCTTTACTCGAGCCAATATTTGAATGACGGCAATGCAAATACAAAAAGGCGAAAAACAAATTAGAAACACGAGATATACGTAGAATAGACCAAATGTCGATTTAATAAGAACAGCAAAGTTTCAGTTCATTTCATCGGACTGGGCTTCGTCTCGTATTTGCATGGACTGAATCTGATTCCTCTGTCGTTGGACAGTCAGATATATCCTGATGTACACCACAAATGTGATAACGAAACCGAATGCTACACCAACTGAAACGATGAGATCCTGGGTAGTCCGCAACCCCCACAATATCATGGAAGAAAAGAATGCACTATACATCATGATATGTCGATCACCACAATAACAACACGCTTGTGAGTCACGAGTTCTTGGTATCTGAGATTAAGAGGAACAGCTAAGAAACTGTCAACACTAACAACGAAAATACCAAAGAACGAAGCAGTTGAAAAGAAATAACCTGAAATATTCAGCATTCGATGAATGTTGCAGCTAGGATTCTCCAGTCGTACCCACTTGATCAGAAGGAAAGTGTATAATGGTTGAATAAACAAAACGGCAGCAACAACAGAGCAGGCAAGACTCAGCAAGAGAGTTTTCAAACTTTTTGCCATCGTCGACGTTTTACGTATGGCGTAGATTGTCACAATATTCAACATGAAGGAGGTATACGTTAGACAATTGTTGAAGAAACAGTTGGCGATAAAAGTCGATCGAAGATCTGCAAGTTCAGTGTATAAAGGGAAACGTTGCGAAGACTCATTACAAAACAACTCGTTCATGATATTAACTCACCTATAAAAGATAGGAACCCCTATTCCACACAAATGAAATGTGTTGTGATTCTTTAGCAGGACAACTTCTCCTTATTCAGGGCATTGATTCTGCTTAAAATGTTCCTTTTTATTCGCAAAAGTGAGAAAGCTCAATAAAAGGTATACACTGATTAGGATATAGGTTCCTAAGATGTAAGCTAATGACAATATGATATAAGCCAATAACAAATAAAGAACCTGCGCCAGGCATATCAATAGACGGAGGCGGTCAGGAAGTCCAATTGTACTTTACATGCATAAATACTGCAAATAAAACAATGAACAATGAGCGGTTTTACTCAGTCGAAGTTAAGTATCATGTCAGCTGTCAAAATGAGTTTTGACAATTTTCTTACAAGGCTTAATTTTCTGAGTACATCTTTGACCTTACTCGCATTAGTAAACTGTGTTTAGTAAAACTTGGTATAACCGAATGAAAATTAAAAACTGAGACCTCAGAAACTGCATGAGTTTTCCATAAATTTCAATCAGTCACCAAGTGGTAATTATTTAGTACAATGTGCTAAATTTGAAGGCTACCGAAACATCAGTTAATTAAGCAGCCTCTAGGAAGAAAACAATCTTAAACTGTGTCTAACAAAACAGCTTTTGTGTGAATGTGGCATAACACATGCATTCTTTCGATACTCCTTTAAAATTGAGGCAAACTGTTTAACACGAAAATCAAATGATTTCTGAAATTATCTCGTCCCGATACCGTTTGGATTACAACGGTTTTGCTCTTTCAACACACTAGTTCCCTCCCATGCCGATGATGCAAGGTAAAAAATATGGTTGTAAACAGTTGTACAAACGAAAGAAGCAAATTTGATTCTCTGCACATTATATATCCATAACATAAAGTAAAAAAAAAAAAACAAAACAAAACAAAACAAAAAATTACAATATCAGTACACAAATACAAATGAAACAAATTTAAGCCAAATTGATATGGGGAAATGAAGAGATCGTTACACAGTACAATGTTTTAATCCCATACGGAAAAAATGAAAAATGCACACAAAATTAAAACATGAATACGAGCTTGCAGTCCTGCTGGAACCTATCAAGAAAATTTCAGTCAAAATATGTAATGCAATCCGTTGCACGGCTGTCACGAGAGAGATCTAGGCCAATCTATCAGTTTGGCCAGGAATATCACATCTTGCGTGACAGCTGTTCGCATGGCATTTTGACAAAATAACCCAAACTCTTGTAAACCTGGACGTGCCAATTATGACGGGCCAAGATAGAGAATAATTGGAGGAATTAAAATGCAATAATAAACCTTTAAGATGATGTATATTATGATTTGTAAGTATATATGGCAGACCTATATTTTAGCCCCACCCCCCCCCCCTCCCGAACGAGACGCGAGGTACTTCACTTTCACTGGTCACTATTCAGACTTAAACGTAACAACATAACAAGAATTGATATTTTCCAAGAGATACAAGGACCATCTGCTAGCAAACAAAATTTAAAAGCGGGATTGCATCGTGTTGAAGCGTACGAAGTTGCATATTTTTTCATTGCTTTACGGGGGGGGGGGGGGGCAACGGCCATCTAGGCGTATTTTGAACTTTTTGGAGAATAAAAAGCGCGACAGAACTTTTTAATATAATTTTCGAAAAAGGTTCATGAAAAGGGTCCTTTAGAAGAAATAAAATGAATTACGAAATTTTGCAACTGTTGGCGGATACTCGATATTTACGGTCAGTGGCTTTTAAAGACTTAGCAGAGGTTAAAATAATCCCCCTCTGTTTTATACCCCTGTTGCATTGTCTTCCAAATTGGATTTTATCTGACTGGTCCCATTTTGAAAAACACAACTTCTAACCAACCAGACTGCAGTGTTTGTTGCATTCCCTGTTTTGGTTGTGTCACCAATGTAATATGTTTTCGTGCCTTTCGCTTCAAATTGATGTCTGCCATCACGAAATCCAGCGTATTTATTCAATTTTTTATTTATTTCCACTTTTCGAATGCTAAAAAGATCGTTAGCAGCCTTTTTTGAAGGGTTGCCTGTTCATTTATGGCAGTTAATTTGTCAATACCTCTGGCAAGGCTAATAACTCTAAAGGAAATCAAAACTTTTTGAAAGGTAGTAAACATACGAATAAATGCAACCAAAACGGTGAATACTCAAAGGCACTTTCAAAGAAAGAGAGGTGCAGTGAGAGCTGACCATACGTAGATGTTTGCATTTCATTTTGTTTCTGAACCAAAATAATCGATTCCTTCCTCGCCATATCTTTATCGTACACTCAATGTTGCTCCTGAGACAAGTCTGTCACCCAATACAATTTGATACATGATTATATAATGTTTCAATATTTACACAAATCATCTGCAAGGGGTGGGGGGAGGTTAGAGGATTCTGGCTATTGTTAACTACTCGGTTCTGTAAAAACAAAGTTCTTTATTCGCGCACACACTAATCTAAGTAATAAAATGTAGGGCCGAAATTCACGAGATTTATACCTACTAGCATTTTGCATATATTACGGTCACACTACAATGTATACTAATTAGCAACAATTATATTTTGATAAAACGTAAATGGCGGCGTGAATTGCTGATTATACAACAACTATGTAATGTTCTCATGACCCCTTCCCTCCTTATTAGTTATAGTCTGTTTGCGACGTCGAGTCCCCCCCCCCCTGTCACCCCTGAAAACCAGCAGGAGTCGACCCTGTAACAAATATTCTCCCAGATTTTGAAATGATCCTTCAAATCGCCACATAATCTCATAGACATGCCTGAAATTGAAGCTGTCGATTAGCTGTCAAAATAAACTTTTAAGCATTTGATGAGATTAATATTCTGACACTTTTTACGTTATAGACCCGCTTTTTCGTCCAGAAACTGGAAAGAAGTACGAAACTTAAGCGAAAAGAGATAACAAGCAAGACATGCTTAATTTTATCTCAAAAGTGTAAAAGCAAACGAAATGCTTTTCGCTGCATCTTTAGTTTTCGAGCGTATCAATCAATCCTTTTTTTTTTTTAATCCACCCAATAGCCAATGACTAACGTCTGGCCTAATTTCTAAAAGTTTCAACATATGCCACCACTGTTGTCGCTTTTCTAAATAGATTGCTATTTGGCTGCCGAACTAGGGGTATTACAACTTAGACAGTCATTTCCCGCAGTCCTTGTAAGTCACACATAGGTAGTTGGTGATTGATTTGAATGTCATTTGAATACCGATTGTGAATTGTTCGGGATGGCTGATTTCTTCTCTAAGAAATGTTCCGCAGTATATGTCCGTGATAGCGTGTCGAATGTGTCTCATCTTCCAGCAGTAAACGGCAGGGTTCAAAGATGAATTAAGAAACATGATAGTCAATGAATAAATACAAAAATATTAGGCTCACTTACTTGCTTTTGTTTATTTCAGAGTGAAAGCTATGTTTATTAGGAAATTAGAACTTAGTTCTTTTTAACCGAGCGGGAGGTCTGCATGGGAGAATCTTGACTCACTTGAATCTTGGGTCACTCTTCTTTCCTCCTCACAAGCTTCCAGTAGAATATCTCCACTTCCTTGGTGAATTGGTTGATATTCAAGAGGTAATGACAACCACTGGGGTCCATTCCACCACAGTCTGCTTGAAGTTAGATTGTCACAGGTCAGTCCGCGTGTTAACAATTCTGCAGGATTGTCCTTGCTAGCACAAAAGTTCCAACAATCAAGATCCCATGTCGACTGTATTTCTAATACTCGATTTGCCACAAATGGCTTCCAGCACGAACTTTGTCTTCTTATCCAATGAAGTGTCGTCATACTATCTGTCCAGCATACAACCCGGTGCATCTTGATCTACAGTGCGTCTACAACAAACTTCAGTAGTCTAGCATTGACCACGGCTGCCATTAGTTCTAGTCTTGGATGTGACACTTTCTTGATAGTTGCAACTCTCGATTTTGACATAACCAATTAAGAGGATAGTTGTCCTACACTGTCAATAACTAGAATATACACTGTTGCTCCATAAGCCTTTGGAGAAGCATCTCCGAAGCCATGTAGCTCGACTATAGACTTCGAAGTGCCACTTGCTCCAGACCACTGAGGTATTGTTACATCTTTCAGCTGCAACAACTCAGATCTCCACGATGACCACTCCCGTTCGATGTCACTGTCTAATGGGTAGTCTCATTTTAATCCTCTCCTTCACAGCTCTTGGAAAAAAATCTTGGCTCTCACGGTGAAAGGAGAAATTAGTCCCATTGGGCCGAACGTTCTTGATGCTAAACTTAGAAGGCTCCTTTTCGTCATTGGATCATGGGAAAAAACACTTTCACTTGGTGTAATGAATCTGAAGCAGTCAGAATTCAAGTCCCATGATACACCAAGGGCTTTGAGTGGCTGACGTGAATCACACTCCAATAGTAGCGACGTTGCTCTTTTGTCTGTATCTATACCATCCATTACGAGCTTCGAGTTGCTTGCCCAATTTTTTAAGTTAAACGCTGCTGCCATCATGATATCTGACATCTCTTGTTGAAGTTTCAGCGCCGAGTTGTCTGTGTCAGCTCCTGTTAAGAAGTCATCTACATACATGTTATGTAGGATTTCTCCTGCGGCGTCAGGGAATGTCTCTACATACTTATTGACATGAGCATTCACGGTTGCAAAGGCAAGAAATGGACAAGCGTTTACTCCAAGTGTCAGTCTTAGCATTCTGTAAAGTTTCGGTGCTACCTCTGTCTTCAGATCTCTCCATCGACAACGGTGTACGTCCTGATGTTTTCGCGTAAGGTTAATCTGAAGATACATCTTCTCCACATCTGTTATCATTCCAACTCTGTGCGTGCGAAAACGGATGAGGACAGATGCAAGGTTGGGTTGCAATGCAGGACCCGGAAGGATACACTCATTGAGAAAAACACCGTCTTGCCCTCGGGCAGAAGCCTCGAATACGATTCTGCATTTTGTTGTCGGTCTGTCAGCATGGAAAACAGCATGGTGCGGCAAGTGCCGGACACTCCCATCTCCACTTGTCACATCAACTGCTTTCTCTCCAAAGCCTTTCTCTACATATTGGTTGATCGCAGTGATGTAAGCTTCAACTTTCTCAGGGTCTCGTTTCAGCTTCCTTTCAATACTTTCGAGTCGTGTCACAGCTTGGGCATAGTTTTTCTCTAACATTGAAGGGCCTCTCTTCATGGTAATCGAACTTCGTAGTTCTTGCCATCAAATTTTAGTCCGTCATTGAAGTCATTGACTGCAAGCTCTTCTTCCTGTAACATAGTTGGATTCACAGTTTCAGTAAAGCCAATTGATTTTAGTTCCCAAAACCGTTTCAGACTTGCGGTGACCTCGTTATTTTCTACCATCATTAGCATGGATGACGTGTGCTTTGAACAGCTGTTTACAGGTCCTGTAAGTATCCATCTGAAGTGAAACTCCACGTTCATCAGTGATTCAGGGTTCTCTCCTCTCTTGCAAATCCCAGTTACAAATGAGTAGTTATAATCAGCACCGATAAGAACATCTACTTAGACTAGCTTGCGAGGGTAGAAGTCTGCGAGAGTTAAACCTTGTAGGTGAGGGCTGTCCCTAAGATTCAGTCCGTCAGGTCCCAAGGGATTGCAAATCTTAGGTAGGGTAAGTGCTTCCATTTCCACAGCTTCTGTTAGATGTCCCTGGATTGGTGAGAGAGTGAATCGCACTCTTTGAAATCTCTTGGCCTCACTACTTTCTCCTCCAAGTGTTGCAACATTTAATACTTCTGACGGACCTTGCAGACCAATGGATGCTGCAATGTCTTTACGGATATAGGACCGCTGACTTACAGAATCGAGCAAGGCGCGCACTGTAACTTTTTGGCCATTCACTGATAGCTTGGCTAACGCTGTTTGAAGAAGTGCTTCCTTCATAGTGGTAGAGGATTTCGAAGCAGCCAGACCAGTCAATGTAGTATTGGTCGGATTTTCAGTTGTTGTAATTGGGGACTGACTATGTAGTAACTTGTGATGACGTTTTCCACAGTTCACGACTGGACACTTGGGTTAACGACAGATTTTAGAGAAGTGCTTGCTGTTGTTTGGTTATAGGCAATTAAAACACAACTTGCTCTCTTGAACCAATTTCCATCTATCATCCAATGCTTTCCCATCAAACTTTGGAAAGCTTAGTGACTCATGGATTCCCTTGCAGAATCTAGAACTTGGGATTGTTGGTGGTTTTGCCTCACTGAGCAAAGCAGACGCAGTTGACACTTGCTCTTGGTCACTTATTTCAATAAACGGTGGCTTCCATCGCCCATCTCTGCTCTTTTTTGTACTGTGACTTTTCAGAGTGAGATTTCCTTGAAGATTTCTTTCAGCTGCCTCTTTGGATACAACTTGTCGATTGAGGAATTTGAAGAACAATTCAAGATCAATCTCATCGTCTGGGGTGTCAGCCAGTTCTAATTTCCACTTCTCTATTATTGCAGAGGGTAACTTGAGCTCAAATATTGGTAGCAAAATATACCCATGATTCTTCGGGATTTCTCCAAGAGCTTCTAAAGCTCTAGTTCTGTTCTTTAGAGTACCATAGAGATCCCGAAGGGATGGTGCTGTTACAATATATTTTGCATCCATCTCAACAACTGATTTTACAAGGGATGAGATAACCACACGTTTTCTTCCGTATCTGTGTTTGAGACATTCTACAGCTGGTTGATATTTGGCCTCAGTCACCTAAAACCATTCTACTGCTTGCAAGGC